>NW_027361675.1:44225000-44490000 GCF_039654945.1 Dendrobates tinctorius
ACATGTATATATGGAAAATATACATATATATTTTTTGTGTATAAATTTGTTGGTGGTAACTTTGTTTTGTGGTGACAAATTTCTTACTTTTTTCTACCATATCTGTATTTTCTTAGGACTACTGGAATACAAGTGGTACATAAAGCTTCCTAGCAATTTCACAGAGTGTAATAGAATTTTTGTCACATTCATGCTTGACATCTGTCTCCGTTTCATTGTACGTGCTCTATAATGGGGGAGTGCATGTTCCAGACCCCGGCATGCCATGTAGGTGACAAATTCAGGATAGGAATACCAGGTATTGTCTTGTCTTTTCCATCTATATAATTTCATGAAAGACTAAAGATCAGAAAAGATGATATTGTTCGCACAAACGTAGTTTTTAGATAACGGGGAAAAAACTTTCTAGAAATTGACATCCATTTGTTAGAAAGTGATACTTTCTTGTGTTTAATTATCAATGCTCTACATGGGTATATTATCGTTAATATTTCAGATGTCCAAGATCTACCGTATATCATGTTTTTTTGCATGCATCTGCCTTTTTTAGGAGATGGATTTATAAAATGGCGGCATAAAATTTGTAATCATGGCTGTAACCATCCCCATCTCGTATCCTTAAATGTGCAATTGCTAAATTATTAGGTAGCCTCAAGTGACTTTCATGGCGCTCCCAAGTGTCACCTCTTCATTTCACTGTTTTGAAGGTCCTGCTGTCACTTGGATGCTTCATTCATTCCTATTTTGCCATTTCTATTATACACAGTTAAAGGAGATATTGATATATTTAATTGATAATTGCCAGATTATTTTTGGCATGTAAAAAAAAAAAGTGAAATTGTTAATGAAATATATTTTTAGGGGTTATCGGTAGCTGTTGCAGCATTTTGGCTGCTTATCTGATAAGTGAGAGCTTAACAGGATTAGCCTTTAATTTTCCTAATGGAGATAAATAAATTCTATGAATGTGGAGATACAGCTCTTCTTCCAGGTATCATTGAAAGTAAAATACTATAAGATGCAGTTCAGTGATTTTATTTTTTTAATTCATTCAGCAACTAGTCCCCCAATACATATAATTAATCTAGTATGACCTTATGTAGTTGTTACTTTCTGTATTAAAATTTATTGTATACTTCTTTTCCGTTAGGTCAGTGACCCACTGAAAATTGCATGGCTTTGTGATTTCCTAAGGAGATCATCATCTCTTGGATCAGAATTTCCTGTGTAATGAAATTGCATGGAGTGTTCTTCAGTGAATGATACGGAAAATCCTATCGCAGTATCTGATGATGATTAGACAGCATCTGTCACACAGTTATAATGTAGGAAATGGCAGTTCAATCTCACTGACTATGCACATAATATTCGCTTCTTTAGGGAGGATATAGGGGAGGATAATCTGTGTTGCACCACAGTGGGCAAAGATGTTACTGGCTCTAGTTGCCCAATGTGATATAGTGAAATCTACGAAACAAAAAGGAGGCTGAACTGCTGGGAAGCACACGATGTGTAAAGAGTGCAGATTGAGCTCAGTTGGGAAGTGCAGGGATGTAAAAAGTTTTTTTTTTTCTTAACTGGACTGCTTCTTATAAACATGTTACTCAATATGGGAATGAGACTAAGCACAATATATGGAATAGGCATATGAGATAAATTAATGCCGCAGATAGCATCTAGCATTCTAATACTTTGTTGTAATAGGGACATTTGTCACCTGTCCTCAAGATGCTGTAGATGTTCAAATACTACCTCATTATGGTCATGCAATGAGGAGAAACTGGCCACGCAAGACCCCAGATCAAGTAGCTAATGGGGCCTCTGACAAGGCTAACTTTTTAATTTTTTTTCCTCTCATCATATTCAAAGAGCCATAACTTGTTTTTCTGTGGACATAGCCGTATGAGGGCTTGATCTTTGCAGGACATGTTGTAATTTTAAATATTGGAAAGTGAAGGAAAAAATCCAAGTGTGAGGAAACTGCAAAAAAAAGAAAAAGCAATACCAACATTGTAAAGGGTGCTTGCAACAGCAAAGCAATACCAATGTTGTAATAGGTGCTTGCAACGGCATGCCTTATACGCCACTGTCGGCTCTGCTTCCATCACTGCTGCTATATGTAGATGTTGGCTGTTTAGTACGCTTGGCATCTACCAAGTATTTTCTGGGTTGAAATCCTGAGCCTATTCATTATTCCTACACGTGGCAAGTGATGATCATGACGTCAAATATAGTGAGGGAAGCAGCAAATGCAATTGTCAAGTACAGAGCTCTACTAAATTGTGCGCCAAGCTAGGCCCCAGGTTGTAAATTGACAAAGTGTGCACTTTTTAAAAAGTAGTAGTCTCTTCTGGCTACAGATTTCTTCTAATGGAACTCTAAAACATGTTGAAATCAAAGAAGTTTTATATAGTTGCCCTCATTCTTGAAACGGGCATTCTTGTAGAAATCCTATAATTTTTAGGGGTTAATGGAGTTGCCCTACTTCTGACATTTTTTTTTTTTTCCTCAGGCATGGATCTTTTTAAAATAACAGACTGAAGCATACTCTCTACTTCAGTCACATCTGTGGATCCAGCGCACTCCATTTTATGTAGGGGTTATCCATCTGCATGTTGTAGGAACGAGGAAGTTTATGATTGACTAGGATGGTCAGGTGGCATCAACAGCTCATTATCCGGGAAATACCTGACTGTTCAAGTCCACCTGTCCTCTATAGCCAGTCATGGGCTTCAGTGGTCCTGTAATATCCAGATAGTACAGTCACAACTTCTGGAAAGAATGTAAATCACTGGAGTGACCTGTGCTGGATCCACTTGGGAGGCAGACGGTGAGTACGGTAACTCATTCCTAAGACAAAACCTTTTTTCTTTTTTACATCAGACAGTTTTAATTAACCCGCTAGAGTCCCACCTGTAGCTGGCTTAAGGCCTTTTAGTTGGAAGTGTGAGGAGTTACTGATCTTTTGTCCTAGGTGTTTTAAAGAAGAAAAAAAAAAAAAGAAACAATTTAGACGTATTTAGTAGTTTGTTTTGAGAAATCTAAATCATATCAATATTTGGTGTGACCACCCTTTGCCTTAAAAACCGCATTAAATCAGTTTTAGGTGTACATGCACACAGTTTTGAAGGAACTCTGCAGAGAGGTTATTCCAAACATGTTTGAGAGCTAAACCCAAACCTTTTGTCGAATAAATCCTTCTGTCTCCAAGTAATCCCAGACAGACTCCTTGATCCAGGATCTCTAGGAGCCATATCACTTTTAGGATTCCTTGGTCTTTACACTGAAGATAGCGATTAATGACATTAGTTGTACGTTTGGGGTCATCCTGGAATTGAGTGATGGATGACTATCTTCCTTTATTTCTCAGTATTGATGATGCAAAGAAATAGGCAACATTGAGGACCATAGACGCAGTGGATAGCAAGTAAAATTGATGCAGCAGATGAGACACAATCTCCAGCAGTGAAATCATCTCAGAACTGGCAGCAATCAGTGGGATCCTGCTACAGCCATCTTTCTGTTTTAAGAAGTCTGACAAGAGTCTTCATTGAAGCATTGCAAACAAAATACAAAACATACTTTCAACATAGTAACAAGGCCAAGCGACTCAACTATGCACCAAAACTGGGGTATTGAAAAATGGCATAGGAACTGGGGTGTTGAAAAATGGACTGATGAGTCAAAATTTGAAATATTAGGCTGTATCAGAAGGCATGTTGTCAAAGAAAAATGCTTTGACAACTGCCAGAGTAACCTATTAAAAATTCAGTTTATTGTAAATTCATGTAAAACATATGGTGATCATCACTGGAGAGGCGCAAGGTGTGCTACATACCAGCCACACAAATATATAAGAACCCCTGTTGGGACAGTAACCAGTTCCACTGTATGAAAAGCCTGCCTGCTTATTTTACTTTTACTATCCTACTGTATTGAGGTTTGAAAAAGACTCAGACTTAGTCGAAACGTAACCTTCACTTATCCTGATTTTCTCATTTCTGTGGTGAATAACTAAATGTACATGCAATAAATATGGTCACTTTTTGCGACCAAACCTGCATTTGAGTGCTGCTGATTCCTTTTTCTCTTGTTACAATGGATTTTTCCAGTTTGGCCAGCACCTCCTGGACAACTGAGTGCGCATCATATATTTTTCCCATTACTGAGAAACACAGGCAGACACTTGCCCATCATGCAATACCATCAATGAGGCATCTGGCTCCAAATTTGTTCTCCAGCAGAACAACGACCCCAATTATGCAGCTAGTTCATTAGACACAATCTTCAACATAAATAAGGGATCCTAGAGGTGATGATTTTAAGGCAGTCTGGGATTACATGAAGTAATCCTGATCTCACTGCAGAGCTGTGTGTGATTATAACTGACACATCTGCAGGTTTCTCTCAGATCCAGCTTCCATCTCACAGGCAGAGAGGGCTGCAATGCAGCAGAGTTGTGAGCTGCAGCTGCAAATAAGACATCGGATCACCGGTATCAAGGTATCCTTTGATTCGGGTTCCTATGACCTACAAGCCAATACAGAAAGCTTAGGAGGGTTAGTCCTGCTGACAGATTTCAGTTTACGGAATCTGTCTGCAGGATTTCACACCCAAACACATCTAGCTCTTTCAAAGAGAAGTCCAGCAATACCTTTTACATGGCCAGTCCATTTTTCTGTTACTGAGAAATCAGTGTTTGAATTGATATGCAAATCAGACTGTAAACCTGAAGCCTTTGTCACTCCAGCTTTATTCCACACCCAGCGCCGCTTTCTCCTGCTTGACTGACGGGCTCTTTTGCCTGAAGACACAAGGCATAGCGGCTGTCGTTCAAGCAAGAGGTGGAGCCACTGGGTGGGGAATAGAGCTGGGTGTGACAGAGGCTTCTATCCACATTATCATTTTCAAATCAATTCAAACACTGATTTCTCAGTAACATAGGAATAGACCGGTCACGTATAGGTATTACTGGACTAGTCTTTGAAAGAGCTACATGTACATATAAATAGTTTGGGTGTGAAATCTTGCTGACAGATTCCTTTCTAATGCTGTTTTGAAGGCAAAGGTTGGGCACACCAATTTGTATCAATTAATTAAATGCAAATTACCTTCTATTTTCGAAAATATTCTTACTTTGCAGCATTTTTTCCACACCTACATATGTTTTTTTTTTGCACAGTACTTTACATTTCTCAGTTTTATCTGTGATTTGAGAGAACAAAGGTTAAGGGCTTTGACACACAATATATATTTTGTATTAAAAGTGAAAAAAAAACATTCTTTTTCCTTCTTCGAGGCTCCACTTTTGGTTTGGGCTCAAAAACTGCAAGAATAAAACTTGCTTTGTGTGAAACCACCCTAATACATCATATAATAAGAGGGCTTACTGTATTTGTTTCCTTCAACCTTAATCAGTGTATCGTGAACCTAATTGCACTTTTATTACTTCAGCCTCACTATGATGATTAATTATCTCTTTCCCACACCCAGTTGCAGTATATTGTGTTGCCTGTGTATGTTCAATGTTTTCAATCATGCGTCTCATTTGCTATAAATGGCCACTAAAATTGACATAAAAAATGTGAATCTTTTCGGAAACAGGGTACAGCACATTCTTCTGAGTAATGACTTTCTAGGATGATTTTTTTTATTTTGTAGCTTATTAATAACATACGTCACTACGCTCAGGAAAATCTAGGTTTCGAAAGTTTTTCCAATATAACTATTGGTGACTTGCAAAGGCCAAGACCCAAACTGTGTATTTTCATTTTTCTAATATTCAACTGGCCCCTAAATAGATAATAATGTTATCTGTTCCTGGTTAACATTCACTTCCCCAGGCAAAATATGACCGTGACAATGCTTGTCAGACCTTTTAAAGCAACTGTGCCCATAATCATGCATTAAAGTGACTGGTGTATTTACTGTGAAAAATCAATGTCAGAATGTCTGTGTAATCCTGATGTTAACATGAGCATTTTAAGAGTTCTGCTATAGTAAGATTCAGTCTTGGGCCCGCATTGCCCTACAACTGCAGCTTGCACTGAGCATTGAGAGATTTCAGCAGCAGCAAAGAGGAGGGACACGGAGGAGCTGTCACTCAGGCTAGATGAGCAGAAATTCATTCAAAAAAGAATCCACAGCCTTTCTGACATGGATTTATTTCCAAGTTATATATAGCAACCTCATCAGGTCTAATATCAATGTAATAATCTATAGAGTTTGTATTGTGAAATCTGATGACAGATCAGCATTAGCTGGTGCTAAACTCTGTGATCCTGCATTTATAATTTGTTCCCTGTAGTTCAAGTACATTGAAAAAAATGAATGGTTTTGTATAAATAGTTCTGCAAATCACATGGGACTATAGTCCACAATAAAATAGATTTCTCTTTTAAACCATGTAATGTAACCCAAATTACAGGCGTCTTGGTAAATCCTAACGTCAGGAAGAAAGCGGATCTACTAATGCCTTACGTCTAGAAGTATAGCTGTGCCCATTGTATGACCACATTTATTGGAGGTAGATGCTTTTTTGTTCTGTCCAGTTGAGAAAGCTGGTCATAGACTTTTTAGATAATCATCTGAAACTTCTAGCTTCCTCTTCGCTGACCTCTTACTTGTGCATGTTTTATTAATGCCTGTAAAATTAAAAACTTTTGCAACTTTTGTATTTAATTTGCCATGTTATCCCACTAGTTCAATTTTTTTGTTTTTATTGACATGGCATCCAGCTCAGCTGTGCTCTAGGAGAGATGGCCAAACACTTAGTGCTTAGAAGGGCTTTCCTATTGACCTTAGAAGCTTTGCACTGAGGGTGACTGGAACACATGGGTAACTCCAAGTTCTGGCTACCTCTCCATCCCGCTGCCTTCCCGATGCTGCAGCAGCAAGCCTGCCTCATAGGGCAGAATCAGAGGCGTGCAGTAATCAGGCCAACGTTGTGATAATTCTACTGACCTGAGCTGTCATTCAAGCAGGAGCGCCTGCCCACCCAACAATCAAGGAGACTGGGTACGGGACATTCCTGCTTGAGAAGTACCCTTTAAATCATGGATTTATGTTAATATATGTGGAAAGTGAGGCAGCACATCCAGTGATAAACTTTTCTTAACCCACGAATGATGCTTAAGAAAAGCTCACTGAGGCTGAAACGTCTTGTAGGTTAGGTTCCTTTCACTGGTTCTGGTGCCTCACCCCTCCATGTTTGATTGCTGGTGACTGTTGAATCAAGTCCATAGAAGAGTGTGCCTCCTCTTTCAAGTTGCAAGTGCTGCTGCTTTCCTTTAGTTAGTTTTGAATTTTTTTTTTTCATGATTTTTTTTTTTTTGCAATATCTCTATACTAAAAAAAAAATCTGAGCATGAACTAAAAGTCAAATATTTGGTCTAGTGGCCTGTGAGAAACTACACAATTTCTGATTTATATTTATTTTTTAGATATATACAATTGTAGCCAAAAGTATTGACACCCCTGCAATTCTGTCAGATAATACTCAGTTTCTTCCTGAAAATGATTGCAAACACATTCTTTATTATCTTCATTTAATTTGTCTTAAATGAAAAAACACAAAAAGAATTGTCCTAAAGCCAAATTGGATATAATTCCACACCAAACATAAAAAAGAGGGTGGACAAAAGTATTGGCACTGTTCCGAAAAATCATGTGATGCTTCTCTAATTTATGAAATTAACAGCACCTGTAACTTACCTGTGGCACCTAACAGGTGTTGGCAAAAACTAAATCACACTTGCAGCCAGTTGACATGGATTAAAGTTGACTCAACCTCTGTCCTGTGTCCTTGTGTGTACCACATTGAGCATGGAGAAAAGAAAGAAGACCAAAGAACTGTCTGAGGACTTGAGAAACCAAATTGTGAGGAAGCATGGGCAATCTCAAGGCTACAAGTCCATCTCCAAAGACCTGAATGTTCCTGTGTCTACCGTGCGCAGTGTCATCAAGAAGTTTAAAGCCCATGGCACTGTGGCTAACCTCCCTAGATGTGGACGGAAAAGAAAAATTGACAAGAGATTTCAACGCAAGATTGTGCGGATGTTGGATAAAGAACCTCGACTAACATCCAAACAAGTTCAAGCTGCCCTGCAGTCCGAGGGTACAACAGTGTCAACCCGTACTATGTCGGCGTCTGAATGAAAAGGGACTGTATGGTAGGAGACCCAGGAAGACCCCACTTCTTCCCCCTTGACATAAAAAAGCCAGGCTGGAGTTTGCCAAAACTTACCTGAAAAAGCCTAAAACGTTTTGGAAGAATGTTCTCTGGTCAGATGAGACAAAAGTAGAGCTTTTTGGGCAAAGGCATCAACATAGAGTATACAGGAGGAAAAAAAAAGAGGCATTCAAAGAAAAAAAACACGGTCCCTACAGTCAAACATTGCGGAGGTTCCCTGATGTTTTGGGGTTGCTTTGCTGCCTCTGGCACTGGACTGCTTGACCGTGTGCATGGCATTATGAAGTCTGAAGACTACCAACAAATTTTGCAGCATAATGTAGGGCCCAGTGTGAGAAAGCTGGGTCTCCCTCAGAGGTCATGGATTTTCCAGCAGGACAATGATCCAAAACACACTTCAAAAAGCACTAGAAAATGGTTTGAGAGAAAGCACTGGAGACTTCTAAGGTGGCCAGCAATGAGTCCAGACCTGAATCCCATAGAGCACCTGTGGAGAGATCTAAAAATGGCAGTTTGGAGAAGGCACCCTTCAAATATCAGGGACCTGGAGCAGTTTTCCAAAGAAGAATGGTCTAAAATTCCAGCAGAGCATTGTAAGAAACTCATTGATGGTTACCGGAAGCGGTTGGTCGCAGTTATTTTGGCTAAAGGTTGTGCAACCAAGTATTAGGCTGAGGGTGCCAATACTTTTGTCTGGCCCATTTTTGGAGTTTTGTGTGAAATGATCAATGTTTTGCTTCATTCTCTTGTGTATTTTTTCATTTAAGACAAATTAAATGAAGATAATACGAAAGAATTTGTTTGCAATCATTTTCAGGAAGAAACTGAGTATTATCTGACAGAATTACAGGGGTGTCAATAGTTTTGGCCACAACTGTATAATTGTGATTTTTGTAAAAAAAAAAAAAAAAAAGAAAAAATCAACCTGACGACTTGGATTTAAACATGTTCTGATTGAATACACATTCCATTTAGATACTGTGGCTGCATTCTTTCATGCAAATAACTGTTAGTCAGGCTGCTCAGGGACAGTTTTTTTGCCCCGTGGCATTGGCCAGTAAAACATGCCTGTAGTTAGCAATGGAATGATTTAAGTTCTTTGCACCTTCCTACCTCCTTGATTTACTTGTCTCTGCTCCTCTTTCTTTGACAGCCGTTTTTGACAGCCGTAGTTTACATAAGGTAGCAATAGATGGGGAAAACAAATAGGTGGGAAAGTGGAGTGAACCGTGTGGCCACTCCAAGGGTGCACCAAGCTTCGGTGCTTGGTTAAAAACAGTCATTTTGTGTTGACAGATTCCTTTTAAAAAGCATGTTAGAACTTGTGCTTGAGGCAACCATTGTAGCAAGCTTTGTAGAGTATATGGTATGGATGTGAAGACATGCACACAGTAGCTGTGTGTGTATGAATTAGAATATAATCAAAAAGTAAATTTATTTCAGTTCTTCAAAACAAAAAATTAAACTCATATATTAGTCATTACAAATAGTGATCTATTTCAAGTGCTTATTTCTGTTAATGTTGATGATTATGGCTTCTAGCCAATGAAAACCCAAAAATCATTATCTCAGTAAATTAGAATACTTTACCAGCTTCAGAAATGGTTTTAAAATACGTTTCAGTAGGCCAACATTTCATATGTTCAGTCAGTGCACTCAATACTTGGTCGGGGCTGCTTTTGCATCAATGTGGCATGGAGGCGATCAGCCTGTGGCACTGCTGAGGTGTTATAGAGGCCCAGGTTGCTTTTGGCAGTGTTGACAGGTGCCAAATGCTGCTGAAGAATGAAATTTCCATCTCCAAAAAGTTTGTCGGCAGAGGGAAGCATGAAGTGCTCTAAAATTTCCTGGTAGATGTTTGTGCTGACTTTGGTCTTGATTAAAACACAGTGGGGACCTACACCAGCAGATGACATGGCTCCACAAATCATCACCAATTGTGGAAACTTCACACTAGACCTCAAGCAGCTTGGATTGTGTGCCTCTCCACTGTTCCTCCAGACTCTGGGACCTTGATTTCCAAATGAAATGCAAAATTTACTTTCATCTGAAAACAACACCTTGGACCACTGATCAATAGTCCAGTTCTTTTTCTCCTTGGCCCAGGTAAGACACCTCTGGCGTTGTTTATTGGTCATGAGTGGCCTGACACAAGGAATGCGACACTTGTAGCCCATGTCCTGGAGATGTCTGTGTGTGGTGGCTCTTGAAGCAATGACTCCAGCAGCAGGCCACGCCTTGTAAATCTTCCCCAAATTTTTGAATGGCCTTTTCTTAACAATCCTCTCAAGGCTGTTGTTATCCCGGTTTCTTGTGCACCTTTTTCTACCACATTTTTACCTTTGACTCAACTTTCCATTAATAATCTTGGATACAGCACTCTGTGAACAGCCAACTTCTTTATCAGTGACCTTTTGTGGCTTACCCTCCTTGTGGAGTGTGTCAATGACTGCCTTCTGGACATCTGTCAAATCAGCAGTTTCCCCATGATTGTGGAGCCTACTGAAACAGACTAAGGGACCTTTTTAAACGCTTAGGAAGCCTTTGCCGATGTTTTTTTTTGTTAATTCTAATTTACTGAGATAATGACTTTTGGGTTTCATTGGCTGTAAGCCATAATCATCAACATTAACAGAAATAAACACTTGAAATAGATTACTCCTGTTTGTGATGATATTAGTTTCACTTTTTGTAATGAAGAACTGAAATTAACTTTTTGATGAGATTCTAATTTTGTGAGAAGTGTGTGTGTGTGTGTGTGTGTGTGTGTGTGTGTGTGTGTGTGTGTGTATATATATATATATATATATGTGTATATATATATATATATATATATATATATATTCTAATTTAGAAATAGACAGATGAAAGTGTTGGTGTTGTAACTCAATATAAAATGTTATAGTCCCATGTGGTTCCTATATTGAACAGTGTGTCCCTGCCAGCTCTTGCCCATGCCCCAGCACTAGAGACCAGCAGCCATCTTCATATCACTGCCTCTGGCGACCCAATCTGCACCTGAAATGTAGTTATGCTATGAAGGGTATGAAATATAATGCAAGTTGCTACACACAAGACTCTTCCTTTGCCAGCTCATGCCTGCTTTATAATGTATTTCTGCCAATCTATTGGCACCAAATATGCACATTTTAAGGCAGATTTCTGAAGCAAAATGTACTAAAATTCTGAAACAATTGAATACTATTATACCTAAGAACTGCGCCGCAAGACCAGGACTCCATATACAGGATTGCAACATACTTGCCTTAAATCTGTATCCCATTCTTTTATTATCGAGGAATTTAAGTACTGCCTTGTTAAACTGCTGTCCATCTACCTGGACATAGAGGTCGTTGAGCGTTCGCTATTTACCAATGTGTCACACAGTGGTCTGCGAGAGTTCACGATCAGTCATTGGGACCCTACCAAGTTAACATTCACCTAACAAGTTTGTGTTCTAAATCATTTTTTTCAGGCAAAAATGCATATATTTGGCCTATTGCAATGTATGTAACCTCTTTTCCAATCTTCTCCTTGGTACACCCCGCTGCAAAGTTGCTTTATAGAAAAAAAACTACCTCCAATTTGCAAGTAAAGAAATGTGAAAAGATTAAGGATTTGGCTATATACTGCTTTATTTTTACAGAAGTTTTGTTTCTGTACAACAATTGGGCATTGGGTTTTATTTTCTTTATTACTTTGTAGAGAATTTTCTCAAATGTAAATCTACCATTTTCATAAATGTAAAGATTTAAGTAAATCTGTATACTTAATAGCAGTCTGTGTCTTTTGTTACACATGGTAACACGGAGTCCATAGTCCCAGATCTACATTTGTCAGATGATAATTCTCCAAGGTCTCATATAAACAGCCTCAGGTGTAGAACCCCAAGTATCCTGGCCCAGGCATCTAGAAGAGCGGTGACGCACACGAGACCACAAAATGCACTGTCTTACCGGGCTCCTCGGCTGTTGTATTAGGCTCCTGTCACATTGTGCTTTTGCCCATATTCATTTGTCCCCACAAATTGGGACTCTGGTGTATGTGCCAACCATAGACTATACTGATGCCAACAGTATCAACGTGTGCTTTGACATACATCACTTTTACATGTATATTCCTACTGGAGACCCACACTTTTCAAGGCCATCATAGTGCAAATCAAGACTGCAACGGAGGACTATCCTCTTCAGCAATGAGTCTCATTTTTATGTTGGATGCAATGATAGCTGGAGATTGGCCATAAACCGGCCTTCACAAGGTAATGTCATACCAGTCCAACTCTTGTGATTATGGTGTGGGGTAGCCAGATGCCTCTAGTCTCCATTCCATGTATACTAACAGTTACAGTGTTAAATTAATTTGGCCAGGGAACTAGTTGTGCAATCATTTCTGCTAGCGTTTTTAAGAGACACAACAATGCCAGGTCCCATGTTACTCATGCTATTGTGAGCAGCCTGCATGGCCTATACCATGGCCTGCAGCATCTGCAGACTGGTCTTCCACCAAGCACATCAGTGATGTCATTGCTCAGCAATTGCAAAGGGAGCTACCAGCATCAGATCTTGATGATTTGTGGGCCCAGACACTTTTAGTCATGTAGAACATCCTCTGCCATTAATAACCTCATTGATAGCATGTAGTGATGAGCAAACGTACTCTGATAATGTGTTATCCAAGCATGACACGAATATGTTTTAGTCCATGCGGCTGTATATTTTGCGGCAGTTAATCACAAAACATGCAGCCGCAGGGACTAGAACATATTATCCAAGCACGGCCAAGCTACTCATCACTAATGGCATGCCCCTGAGTGTATAACTGTGCTGGTACTCATATTCAGTACTGAATAAATAAGATAGGTTCATTTGTTTTCATTATTTACATATCAACAGCATGTTGATTGACCTTGCGATTTTCACACGTCCACTTTTCCTTCTTTGTGTTGCAATTTCAATAAGGCAGAGTATAGTATCTGCCATTACTACCTCTTGCTGTAGGGCTGTCCACAGTCTGATTTCTCTACCTGTAAAGATCCCTTTCCTATTTAGATGCTGGGATTGCCTTTCTTCCACATGTAATGAATTTCTTGTGGTCCTTTGTAAGAACATGACATGAAAAGCGAATGTGCCAGTTCTTTGTATTGCGCACACATCTGTGTAAACATATAAATGAGATCACATCTGAGACATCTTTTTCTAAGTGAAACAAGTTCAACTTTTCTAACCTCTCATTATAAGAGAACTTCCATCCCATGTAATAATCTAGCTGCCCTCCTGTGAACTGACCAACTTCCCAATATCCTTTTTAGAATGTGGAGCCCAAAACCTAAATCCTGAATTCCAGATGTGACATTACAAGTGATTTATAGAGGGATAATAATACATGGAGATCAAAGTGACACAAAAACTCTGCTTTTGTAGCAGCTGCCTGTCATTGAGCACTGCTGCTTAGTTTGCTCATAACTAGAATACTCATCGCCTCCATTTCTGTTATCCCTTCCACTCAATGTACCATTGGGTCCCAAAATATTTGAACAATAACTGAATTTTTGTGATTTGGGCTGTGCAAACCACTGTTTTTATTTAAAATAAAACAATCGAGATACAATTGACAATTTTATACTTTCAGGTTTAATTAAAGAAGTTGAACAAAAAATGATTTCTTCTATTCTAATAAATTGATAGTTTTCACCAAACGCACATACACTTGAATAAAATTTGGTTATTTTACACACAACACACACACACACACACACACACAATGTCCCACTTGTCCCAAAGACCGTATTCCACTGAGGAGGCATACGCCTTCCATGCCTCCTAATACCGATAGTGAGGGAGAGGTCACCTTCCTCTATTTTTCCCTCCTGCTCCTTCTATTAGTCCTCCAGTGATAACGAACTCCCACACTGATGCCTCAGGACAGCAAATGAGTCTGAACACACTGTTAGTGACCCCCTATTGACCTCAAAATTATGAGCCTCAGATTCCTCATTTTGTGTAACAATCGGGAAACAAATTTAACAGTCCACTTAACAGAAATGAACTTTTCCAAAATCTTTGTCTCTGAGGATTTTTCTTAAATCTCATGGTGGCCCAGACATATTTATATGCTCAACAATTTCTTGCCCACGTCCCCACTTCATTATATGCTAACTGGACCCCCATAGATGCGCTAGAAATGACGCTTTGGGGCCTTGCCCTTCACATTGGGTTAGTGAAGACGCCAGATGTTCGGCAATATTGGAGTGCTTAATTTTTTATACAACACTAGTTTTCCACATGGCTATAAACCCGGAAATGCTTTGAGACCAATCACAAATTTTTGCTTTACAACGATAATGCACAGTGTCCACCCTGAGGCGACTCCAGTATTGACTGACTTTTCAAAATTTAGCTGATCATTGATCACTTCAGCAACAAATTTGCTAATGTGTACATTCCCCAAAGGCACATTGCGTACAGTAATATTCAAAATAATAGCAGTCCAATATGACTAACCAGATTAATCACTGTTCTTGGTATAAATTATATTACCACATCAAACAATTTACCAGTTGGTACAATAGAGTCTAAGAAAACCAACACTCAGCATTCATGCTCTGCATGTTTTTGAGTCTATATATTAGAATAATTAATTGAAAGGGGGTGTGTTCATAATAGCAGTGTGGAGTTCAATCAGTGAGGTCAATCATTCTGTGAAGAAGCAGGTGTGAATCAGGTGGCCCTTATTTAACGCTGAACCCAGGACATTGTCGTACATGCATTTCTCCTTGAAAGCCTGAGAAATATGGGTCGTTCAAGATATTGTTCAGAAGAACAGCGAACTTTGATTAAAAAGTTGATTGCAGAGGGTAAAACATATAAAGAAGTGCAGACAATGATGGGCCGTTCAGCTAAAATGATCTCCAAAGCTTTAAAATGGAAAGCCAAACCAGAGAGACGTGGAAGAAAACAATAACATTCGAATGGATGGAAGAATAACCAGAATGGCAAAGGCTCAGCCAATGATCAGCTCCAGGATGATCAAAGACAGTCTTAATTTACCTGTGAGGAATGCGACAGAAGATGCCTGTGTGACGCTAATCTCTCAGCAAGAAGTCCCCGCAAACTCGCATGGTAAAAAAAAAAAAAGACGTACTGAAGCAGAGTCAATTTGCCAAAGAACACATCAACTGGTCTAAAGAGAAATATTTTGTGGAGTGATGAAAGTAAGTGTTCTCTTTGGGCCCAAGAGCCACACACAGTTCATCAGATGACCCCCAAATTCTGAATTTAAGCAACAGTACACTCTGAAGACGGTGAAGCATGGTGGTGCAAGCATCATGATATGGGCATGTATCTCTTTCTTTGGTGCCAGACCTATTTACCGCATACCAGGGATCATGGACCAGTTTGCATATATTAAAATACTTGAAAAGATCATGTTGCCTTATGTTGAGGATATGCCCTTGAAATGGGTGTTTCAACAACTCAATGACCCAAAACACACCAGTAAACAAGCAAAATCTAGGTTTCAATCCAACAAAATTGAGGTAATGAAGTGGCCAGCCCAATCCCCGGACCTTAATCCGATAGAACACTTGTGGGGTGACCTCAAAAATGCCGTTTCTGAGGCAAAACCAACAAATGCCAAAAATGATGGGATGTAGTCCAAGCATCTTGGGCTGTAATAACAGTTGATAGGTGCCAAAAGTTGGTTGACTCTATGCAACATAGATGTGAATCAATTGTAAAAAACTGTGGGTATAAAAGTACATATGTTAGTGATTCACAGGAATGGTAAATAATCATAAAATATTAGTGCATATTGTGAGTTTGTAAAGACAAATGCACACACTTTTTTTTTTTTAGAACAGTCCAATATTCATTTTTTATTTTCTGTAAAGTAGTTAAAAATTATACACATTTCTCTTCATGTTTTGAATTAGAAAACAGTGTGCAATGTTCCCAATGCATGGAAATAAAAAACTAGTATAAAGATTTTGTGATTCTCATATTTTTGAACACACTGCTGCTATTTTTAACACTACTGTAGATGAGTCCCTAATACATTTTAAGGTGAGGCTTAAATTCTGGCAATACTTGCCAAGTAAGAGGGCCAGGTGCAGTATTAAACGCGACAAGCTGTGTGAGAATACCTTAGGGTACACCCACATATTTAGGGTTTATTAAGTGAGGGATACCCGGTTTGAACCCCCTGTCGTGGGAGTGAGAAAATTGGTGCATTCACTTTTATGCCAGCATCTCAAGTTCCTCTCTGTGCGAGCTACCGTATCCTGCGTTACTGTCCGCAAAAATTCAGAGGACTCCCTAGGACGCTAATTGGGCAGCTGCTCAGAAAGGGTGAGAGCACAGCCCAAAGTAGTGACAAAATGCTGGTGGTCAGGTATATGAGGGATGTCCTTTTCTGGATAATACAGCAGTGTGGGTGCTGCCATTATCATGTAAGAGGTACTACACAGGTCCCCAATCCAGAGTGTGTCCTAGGGTACAATAAAAACATGGGGGAGTTGATCTCAATGATCCAGCGCTATACTGTCATGCATAAAGCTAAGATGTGGTACAAGAAGCTGGCTGTGCACATAGAACCGATGGCAGTGAATAACGCTGATGTGCTATCACGATGTGCAGGGTAGACCGACACATTGATCAGTTTCAGGAGGTAGTGATCAAGGCCCTGATATTTGGAAATCAGGAAGTGGACAGGCCAGTACCTCTGGAACTGAAGGTGCCCATATAATACCAGGGAAATATTTCTACAGTGAGATCCCCCTATCTGGAAAGAATAGAAGGTCATGAAAGGTGCAGTGTGTGTTAAGAAAGGACACTATTTTTCATTGTGACACCTTCCCCGTGCATAAAATACTGTTTCAAAGTCTACCACTCATCCCTGCACAACTAAATTTATGGCACGACTTGATGTACTCTACATTACTTCAGTTTGGCATATGCACAGTGGGTACGGAAAGAATTCAGACCCCTTTACATTTTTCACTGTTTCATTGCATTCATTTGGTAAATTAATTTTTTTTTCCATTAATGTACACTCTGCACCCCATTTTGACGGAAAAAAAACAAAAGTAGAAATTTTTGACAATTTATTAAAAAAGAAAAACTGAAAAATCACATGGTCATAAGTATTCAGACCCTTTGCTCAGTATTGAGTAGAAGCGCCCTTCTGAACTAGTACAGCCATGAGTCTTCTTGGGAATGATGTCTCAAGTTTTTCACACCTGGATTTGGGGATCCTCTGCCATTCTTCCTTGCAGATCCTCTCCAGTTCTGTCAGGTTAGTTGGTGAACATTGGTGGACAGCCAGTTTCAGGTCTCTCTAGAGATGCTCAGTTGGGTTTAGGTCAGGGCTCTGGCTGGGCCAGTCAAGAATGGTCACAGAGTTGTTCTGAAGCCACTCCTTTGTTATTTTAGCTGTGTACTTAGGATTATTGTCTTGTTGGAAAGTGAACCTTCGGCCAAGTCTGAGGTCCAGAACATTCTGGAAGAGGTTTTCATCCAGGATATCTCTGAACTTGGCTGCATTCATGTTTCCTTCAATTGCAACCAGTCGTCCTGTCCCTACAGATGAAAAACACCCCCATAGCATGATGCTGCCACCACATTTCACTGTTGAGAATGTATTGAGCAGGTGATGAGCAGTGCCTGGTTTTCTCCACATATACCGGTTAGCATTATCACCAAAAAGTTCTATCTTCGTCTCATCAGAGATCTTATTTCTCATAGTCTTGGAGTCCTTCATGTATATATTTTTTTTTAAAGCAAACTCTATGCGGGCTTTCATATGCTTCCGTCAGGCCAATCTGCCATAAAGACCCGACTGGTGGAGGGCTGCTTTGATAGTTGACTTTGTGGAACTTTCTCCGATCTCCCTACTGCATCTATGGAGCTCAACCACAGTGATCTTGGGGTTGTTCTTTACCTCTCTCACCAAGGCTCTTCTCCCACGATTGCTCAGTTTGGCTGGACGGCCAAGTCTAGGAAGACTTCTGGTGGTCCCAAACTTCTTCCATTCAAGAATTATGGAGGCTACTGTGCTCTTAGGAACCTTGAGAACTGCAGAAATTCTTTTGTAACGTTTGCCAGATGTGTGCCTTGCCACAATTCTGTCTCTGAGCTCCTTGGCCAGTTCCTTTGAGTTCAGGATTCTCATTTGGTCTGACATGCACTGTAAGCTGTGAGGTCTTATATAGACAGGTGTGTGCCTTTACAAATCAAGTCCTATCAGTTTAATTAAACACAGCTGGACTCCAATGAAGTAGAACCATCTCAAGGATCACAAGGAAATGGACAGCATGTAACTTAAATATGTGCCTGAGCAAAGGGTCTGAATACTTATGACCATGTGATATTTTTCTTTAATAATTTTGCAAAAACTTCTACATTTTTTTCCAGTCAAGATGGGGTGCAGAGTGTACATTATTGAGAAAAAAATGAACTTTTTTGAATTTACCAAATGGTTGCAATGAAACAGTCAAAAATTTAAAGGGGTCTCAGTACTTTCCGTACCAACTGTAAGTTGTCCACCCAGCAGCGCACATATAACAAAAAACAACCTAGATCCATTCCAATATAAGGACACTTTTATTTGGGGTGGGGGGTTTACTGTTTTGGCACTTCACAGGCTCTGAAAATGCTTCATGGCGCCTGCAAACAATTCCATGAAAGTCTGCACTCCAAAACAGTTCTCCTCAAGGTGCTCAAAACCACATTCAAGAAGTTTATTAACCCTTCAGGTGCTTCACAAGAATTTTTTGAATGTTTAAAAAAAAAATGAACATTTAACTTTTTTCACAAAAAAATTACTTCAGGTCCAATTTTTTCTATTTTACCAAGGGTAACAGGAGAAATTGGACTGCAAAAGTTAGTGTGCAATTTCTCCTAAGTACACTGATACCTGATATGTGGGGGGACCACAGTTTCGGCGCATGGCAGAGCTCAGAAGGGAAGGAGCGCCGTTTGACTTTTTCAATGCAAAATTGGCTGGAATTTAGATCGGACGCCATGTCACATTTGGAGAGCCCCTGATGTGCCTAAACAGTGGAAACCCCCCACAAGTGACCCCATTTTGGAAATGAGACCCCCCAAGGAACTTATCTAGATATGTGGTGAGAACTTTGAACCCACAAGAGCGTCACAGAAGTTTATAACGTACAGCCGTACAATTAAAAAAAATCACATTTTTTCCACAAAAATGATCTTTTCACCCCCAATTTTTATTTTCCCAGGGTAACAGGACCCTAAAAGTTATTGTGCAATTTGTCCTGAGTACACTGATACCCCACATGTGGGGGTAAACCACTATTTGGGCACATGGCAGAGCTCGGAAGGGAAGCAGCGCCATTTGACTTTTTTGGCTGGAATTGGGATTGGACGCCATGCCATGTTTGGAAAGCCCCTGATGTGCCTAAACAGTGGAAACCCCCCACAAATGACACCATTTTGGAAACTAGACCCCCCATGGAACTTATCTAGATGTGTGGTTAGCACTTTGAAACCCCCAAGGGCTTCACAGAATTTTATAACACCCGGGGGTGAAAATAAAAAAAATCATATTTTTTCCACAAACATGATCTTTTAGTCTCCAATTTTTTTTATTTTCCTAAGGGTAACAGGAGAAATTGGACCCCATAAGTTGTTGTCCAATTTGTCCTGAGTACACAGATACCCCATATGTTGGAGAAAACTACTGTATGGGCACACGTCGGGGTTCGGAAGGGAAGTACAGTATTTTTCGCTTAATAAGACGCTCCGGATTATAAGACGCACCACAAATTTTGAGGAGAAAAATAGGAAAAAAACTTTTTTTTAATAAAATGGTGGTGCATCCTATAATCCATGCGTCTTATTGCTTACCAGGGGTGGTGATGGAGGAGGCCGGAGTGGAACATTGCTGCTGGGATGAGGGGGTGTTTTGATGTGCAGCGTGCCGCTGCCGGTGTCTAGATACTGCCGCCGCCCTCTGTCTCCTGATGCGTGCCACCACCGCCATTCTATGTCCCCCGGTGCCTGCTTGCCACCACCGCCGCACTCTGTCCCCAAGTGCTTGCCACCACTGCCGCGCTCTGTTCCCCCGGTTCTTACCGCCACCGCCGCGCTCCTGTCCCCCGGTGTTTGCCGCCATCGCCACACTCTGTCCCGTTCAGCGTGGGGGGTCTCTGCCGCTCCATGCCTGCTTTCCTGTGGCTTTCTTCCTGGAAAATGGCCGCCGCGCATGCGCAGAGGAACATCTCGGCACTGAAATATCGGGAGATGAGATTTCAGCGCTGAAATCTCATCTCCCGAGATTTCAGTGCCGAGATGTCCCTCTGCGCATGCGCGGCGGCCATTTTCCAGGAAGAAAGACACAGGAAAGCAGGCATGGAGCGGCAGAGACCCCCCATGCTGAACGGGACAGAGCGCGGCGGTGGCGGAAGAAACTACCGGGGGACAGGAGCGCGGCGGTGGCGGTAAGAACCGGCAGACAGCGCAGCAGCAGCATCAGGGCACAGAGTGCTGCGGCAAGTACCCTCAGCGGCAGCGCAAAGGTGTATCCTCTTTGTAAGACGCACCCCCTTTTTCCCCTCAATTTTGGGGGAAAAAAAGTGCGTCTTACAAAGCGGAAAATACGGTAGTGACGTTTTGGAATGCAGACTTTGATGGAATGGTCTGCGGGTGTCATGTTGCCTTTGGAGAGCCTCTGATGTACCTAAACAGTGGAAACTCCCAATGAGTGACCCTATTTTGTAAACCAGACCCCCTAAGGAACTTATCTAGATGTGTGGTGAGCACTTTGAACCCCCCAGTGCTCCACAGAAGTTTATAACGCCCGAGCGTAAAATAAAAAAATCATTTTTTCCACAAACATGATCTTTAAGTCCCCAATTTTTTTATTTTCCCAAGGGTAACAGGAGAAATTGACATAGGGGCCCGGGTACCATGGACGGGATAGTACGTCAGATGGCAGAAAGGGGTTAAATAGAATAGATAATGCACTTATATCTTTTTTGCATTCAGAAACAAGTATGCTAGCCAGACACTATCAGATGCCCTTTTAAAATGCCTGATATTGATACTACCTAACTACTGTGGTTGACACCTTAAGAAAATTAGATATGGCGCTCCCGCTCGATCGTGGCCCTCTAATGCACCCTAATGTTTGCTATCTCGCTGGCTATAGTGAGCAAATGTGATGCATCTCAGACATCTGATGGAAGCGAGGTGGCAAAGAGGCATAATACATTGCTAATTAAGATAAAGGGAACACTAAAATACCACATCATAGATATCACTGAATTAAATATTCTAGCTGCAAATCTTTATTCATTACGTACAGTAGTGGAATGTGTTGAGAATAAAACATAAAAATGATCAATGTAAATTAAATTTAATATCCCATGGAGGTCTAGATTTGGAATGATGCTCAAACTCAAAGTGGAAAATCAAAGTACAGGCTGATCCAACTCCAGTGGAAATGCTTTAAGACAAGGAAATGATGTTCGGCAGTGTGTATGACCTCACTACAATGCCTGGCATGCTCCTGATGAGGTGGTGGATGTTCTCCTGGGGGATCACCTCCCAGACCTGGATTAAAGCATCAGTCAACTCCTGCACAGTCTGTGGTGCAATGTGGCGTTGGTGGATGGAATGAGACATGTTGTCCCAGATGTGCTTGATTGGGTTCAGGTCTGGGGAACGAACAGGCCAATTCATAGCATCAATGCCTTCATCATGCAGGAACTGCTGACATACTTCAGCCACGATGCCTAGAATTATTATAAATCAAAAGGAACCCAGGGCCCACTACAGCTTAATATGATCTCACAATTGGTCGGAGGATCTCATCCAGGTACCTCTGGCTAGCACAAGGTACTTCTGGTTAGCACATGGAGGGCTGTGCAGCCCTCCAAAGAAACGCCTCCTCACACCATTACTGACCCACTGCCAAACTAGTCATGCTGGAGGATGTTTCAGGCAGCAGAATGTTCTCAATGGCATCTCCAGACTGTCAAATGTGCTCAATGTGAACCTGCTCTCTGCCGTGAATAGCAGTGCATCAATATTTAATCTGCCCATCTTGGTGTTCTCTGGCAAATGCCAATTACCCTGCACGTGTTGGGCTGTAAGCTGAACACCCACTTGTGGACGTCAGGGCCACATGCCACCCTCACGGAGTCTGTTTCTGGCAGTTTGAGCAGACACATAGATGTTAGTGGCCTGCTGGAGGTAATTTTGCAGGACTCTGGCACTGCTCCTCCTTGCACAAAGGAGAAGGCAGCGGTCTTGCTGCTGGGTTGTTACCCTCCTACTGCCCCCTCCACGTCTTCTGGTATCTGCTCCATGCTGACAGACACAGCTACCCTACTTGCCACAGCACGCATTGATGTGCCATCCTAGATGAACTGCACTACCTGAACAACTTTTGTGAGTTGTAGACACCATCTCATGCTACTGTACCGTACCTCTAGATGTGAGAGGAATGACAAAATGCATAGGTGACCAGAACAGCAGCCAAACCGGTGGAGAACAGTGAAATGGTCTATGGTCACCCCCTTCAGAACCACTACTTTATAGGGGTTGTCTTGCTAATTTCCTATCATTTCTACCTGTCTGTTCCATTTGCAGAACAGCAGCAGAAACGGATTCACAATTAATTTGCTTCATAACTGGGCAGGTTGTCTTCACAGAAGTGTGAATGACTTGGAGTTAAACACCACAATGCAAGTGTTCCTATTTTTTTGAGCAGTGTATTTTGTCGATGTATATTCCAACATAGTTGGTGTTTCTGGTGTTAAGTATTTATCTTATTAGAAGTTAGATGTTTCTCTTTAGCCGTATCCAAAATATCCACAAGAGTTTTGGTATACACCAACATTGGGTGAAACAGTAGGGTCTCATATGTTTTGGGGCAACACGTTACCAGATGTGTTACCAGACATCTGACTGGGATGATTTAGCGAATCCTGCTTTGAGCAGGGGGTTGGACCAGATGGCCCAGGAGGTCCCTTCCAACTCTACGATTCTATGATTCTATGTTTTGAGTGGTCTAACAGGACTAAATTGCACCTCACCCCAGTCTGATTACTGATGATTTCCTTTTTCTCTTTTGTCTCATTGGGGGACACAGGAACCGCGGGTGTGTGCTCCTGTCACTAGGAGGTTGACACTATGCATGAAAAAAATGTTAACTCCTCCGCAGTATACACCCCTCCAACCGGCTGTAGGACAATCAGTTTTGCTTAGTGTCAGCAGGTGGACAGAGGTCTCTCGCAGACCCATGCCTACCTCAATGTGCGTCGTTCCTTTTCAGGTAACCATGGAGGGATACAGAGTAGATATGCTACATCTGTATTCCCACACCAGGATTATGAGTACGGCGTGTACTGCCACCCCATATCCTCATGAATCCCGCGGGCAGGACCCTATCCCCTAACACAGGACTCGTGTTCAGGTGGCAGCTCCTGGTCCTGACCTTCGTCTCCCATCACTCGCCCACCAGAGCCTGATGATCGAGAGAGACGTCCTGCAGAAAAGGTTTGGAACAGCAATCTTTTCATGCAGGTAAACCGACCCCTGTTGCGGGGTGAACTGGAGGTAAGAGGCTGCAGCGTTCTATGATCTACTCACCAGCCGCTATGGCTGAATGTGACCGCTGTAATCAGCACTCGGGCCTGCAGCCCATGGCTCTATACTTAGTTTAAGAGCCAACACTTACTTTCAAGCACGCGGTGCAGCGTGGTTCCAGCCTCCTCCTGTGACAGCGTTATGGCCCTGGGCTCCAGCAGGAGCCCAGCATGGCCAACGCCAGATTCCCGGCAGGCTCCGCCCCCGGCCTCCTCTTCCTGTACCAGCGCCATCTTGGTGCTCCAGGAGGCCAGAGCAGGGCCCCGCCTACCAGGTATCATTTCAGGCCACCCCGTCATGGCATTCCCACAGTTCCAACAGCAGAGCTACCAGGTCAGGGCCGGGCAGAGCCACTTCAGCCTGACGCCAGCAGGGAGTCCAACTCCCTTCCCAGTACCTCTCCCAGACTAGGAGGCCGCCTTCTCTTCAGAGATGTCTGGCAGAATTCAGTAGAGGCTATCTGGGTAAAGGAGGCAGTATCAACAGGATGCAAGATAGACTTCAACGCGCTTCCGCGAGATCGCTTTCTATCGCAGCCACCAAAAGACGCTGCTATGGTTCTAGATTTTTTAGAGGCAATCGACTCTCCTCAACGCCGGAGTAATCGTCCTCGTTCCCGAGCAGGAACGTTTTACCGGCTTTTACTCAAACCTGTTTGTGATACCAAAAAAGATGGCTCAGTTCGTCCCATACTAGACCTCAAAAGGCTAAACAGATGGGTCCACTTACGCCATTTCAGGATGGAATCGATTCGGTCGGTAATTATGTCTATGGAGGATCAGGAATTCCTATGTTCCATAGATATCCAGGATGCCTACCTACACGCCTCCATTTTTCAGGGACATCAGAGGTTTCTGCGTTTTGCTGTCCAAAAGCAGCATTTCCAGTTTGTGGCCCTGCCATTTGGGCTGGCAACAGCCCCCAGAATTTTTACAAAGATTATGGCAGCGATGGTGGCTATATTAAGGGTCAGAGGCATAATATTGATACCATATCTCGACAATATTCTCGTCAAGGCGCCCTCCTTCGCTGAGGCCCAGGAAAATCTAGCGGTAGTTTTAAAACACGCTCTCCCGGTTTGGTTGGATCATAAACAGGGAGAAATCCCACCTAACGCCAACACAATGCCTAGAATTCTTAGGAATGGTAATTGACACTCGCCGCTCAAGGATCTTTCTCCCAGAAAGAAAGTGGATTACCCTCCAGCAGGGAATTCACGCTCTGTTGAAATTCCGGCGCCTATCCTTTCACGCTGCCATGAGAGTCCTGGGAAGAATGGTGGCAGCTTCAGAGGCAATACCCTTTGCCCTGTTCCGTTCCCGGATACTGCAGAGAAACATCCTCCTTCAGTGGGACAGGTCCATCTCTTCGCTGGATCGTCCCTTCCTCCCTTCCATTCAGACCAGGGAGTCCCTCAAGAGATGGCCTTTTCCCCCTGTCCACTGGCAGGTAGTAACTACAGATGCCAGTCTCCTGGGCTGGGGTGCGGGATTCCACCACCTGACTGTCCAGGGACTATGGTCGAGGCAAAAATCCTCACTATCAAACAACATTCTAAAACTGAGGGCGGTCTTTCTAGCACTTCTACATTGGGAAAGATACCTCAACAATCAGCCAGTCCGGATTCAAACGGATAACACCACGGCGGTGGCATACATCAATCACCAAGGGGGAACCAGAAGTCCCCAGGCACTGGCCGAGGTATCCAGAATCTTCAACTGGGCAGAAACTGCAATTTCGGTAGTAAACATTCCCGGCACAGACAACACGGCCGCCGACTTCCTCAGTTGGGAGGGGCTCGCAGCAGGGGAATGGTCCTTACACCAGGAAGTGTTCCATCAGATATGCCAGCTATGGGGGACTCCAGATGAGATGTGGACCTCCTGGCATCGCGACAGAACAGAAGGGTCCAACAGTTTGTCTCAAGATACCGCGATCCTCTAGCAATAGGGGTCGACGCGCTGGTCATTCTCTGGACACAGTTCAGGCTCCCTTACCTGTTCCCTCCCCTTCCTCTCCTGCCCAGGCTGCTAAAGAAGATGAAGGTGGAAGGGGTGCCGGTCATATTGATCGCCCCGTACCGGCCCAGGAGGGCCTGGTTCGCAGAAATTATCAATCTTCTCACAGGCACTCCCTGGAGACTCCCCGACAAACCAGATCTCCTGGCTCAGGGGCCGTTTTACCACCCGAATTCTCGGTTGCTCAATTTGACGGCATGGCCATTGAGACCACAATACTGAGAGCGAATCCCCTGCTGCCGCGGCCCTTCCTCCCTCCCTCTTACCTGGGAGATCAACGGGAGCGCACGGAGTGCGAGACCTGCCTGCCGTGCTACGGACACCTCTCCCTTCCTCTCGGCTGGATCGCACCGAGTGGAGATCGAGACTGCAGAGACCGGTCGGTGCACGCTTGTTTCTGGGGGATAGCGGCCCTCTATATTAGACTGCCCCGCTGGACCGGGAGGCCGGTCACGGGGAGCAGGCGGGAGAATTTGCGCCCTTTTCTGAGACAGGGCGGGTGCCATATTTCCCCTGGTGCTGTGGTGTTTGATGGGGAGAAGGAGGAGAAGACGCTTGAAGGGAGGGCTTTGCTGAGGCAGAGGAGGGAGGCCGCGTCTGAGCTCTCCTGCATTCTACCCCGTTGTGGCTGCATTTTAATTAACTGCTATATAGCCTCCAACTGCACGACAGGCACCCTGACCAATAAAACAGGAATTGGAGTTGGGTATTTGAAGAACACACCAGCTGCACAGCAGCCATTTTGACACCAGTCAGTGGAGACTGGAGAGGACATTGCAATATAGGAGATCCACATCTTTAACCCCTCTGACATAGGTGGAATTCGGGAAGGGAGGAGTGAGCGGTCCCCGTTGATCAATAGGAGAAACTATTTCCCAAAATCTCAACCACTATAGATAAAGGGGAAAAAAAAAAAATCTCGGACGATTCTCTTCTTCAGGTTTAATAACAGTCATAGCAAGATTGTGTATGACTTCATATAGTCCTGAACCAACATAAGAGCCACTAATTGGATCTGTCTAGTATCATGGAAATATTCAATTCTCCTATATGGAATTAACAAAACCCAGAGCCCATCAGCAATAACTATGGGAAAGACCACGGTTAAAACTCTGAAAAGCACTACTAGAGCCACAAAATCCCTAACACAAGCGGATGTAGACAAATTCCTGAAAAAGCAAGCCTCTTGCCCAGACCCTATTAAATCTTCACGGCAAACAGACTCTCAAATGGAAGGTGACTCAGAAACAGATCTGGAGAGTGATTCAGATAGAGGGGGAACCATGAAAGATACCCTGGTGACCCGCTCATTTATTCAAAGGATCCTCTCAACAGCTTTGGAACCTATTGGAAGAGAACTGGCTGGAGATAAAGCTAGACATTACACAACAAGGTCACAGGCTCGAAGTGGTTGAAAGTTATCAGACGACTTTGACGCAGCAGACCAACGCTATGTATGATTGTCCTAATGAGCATGAAAGCCAGATTCATATGATCCAAAGTACGCTAGAAGACCACGAAAACCGCTCGCGAAGGAAAAACATCCGTATAAAGGGGCTCCAGTCTGTGGCTACAGAGGCGTTAACCAAAGCGTCCACTGAGATCTTTTCTAATCTTCTACTAGACGACCCCAAAGACATTGAACTCATAAGAGTGCACAGGTCTTTGCGTCCCAGACCCAAACAAGGAGAACCCCAAGAGATGTGCTATGCCGTTTTCTTGGCTACCGGTTGAAAGACTTGAACCTTCGCAAAGCCCGCGAAGCGCAGGAAATTCTATATGAAGGCTCGCAGATAAGACTTTTCCAAGACTTGTCAGCCACAACACTCAAAAAGCGCAAAATTCTAAAACCAATGACAGAAGCCCTAACACAAAAAGGCTATCGATACCATTGGCTGTTCCCATTCGGAATCGATATAACGGCAGGAGACAAAAAACTTCAAGCCAGGTCATCCACGGACATAAAAGAAATCTGCAAGACTCTGGACATCTCCTTGGAACTGTATCCAGACCTAGAGATGTTTCATGCCGCTTCAAATAATCGACACCTGCCAAACCCACCATCCTGGCAAGTGGTGGGGACTCCGAAACTCCAGAAACAAAGGAAGAAAACTGCAAAATCCCCAAGCTCAAAAGGAGATGATGGAGCGACTTGAATAAGCGAATTTCTGGCATGTCGGCTGTTCGGCCGTGGACTCTCTCGTTGTTAATAAGGTTCCAGATTTGATTTTTCTGGGTTCGAAACCGAGACCGCTGCTTAGTAGTGATGGCGGTAGTTACAGTATTATTAGAATACTAAGTTAGATTTCCCCCATTGGGCTCTGAAATTCATAAAATATTTCTCCCCAAAAAGTCTACAAGAACAATGATTTAAGTTCAATAGATCCGTTAATTGTAATTTTTTTTTTGCTTGTCATGCTATACATGAATCTCATCACGATTTGTTTTCTTCTCTCTTCCTACCTATTCTGCGTCTCCTGTCTCTCTCCCCCCCCCCCCCCCAATCTCTATCCAAGTTCCAGCACCAAGAAGCATCCGAATCAGAAAAAATTATTTGGACAAAAAAGATTCACCCGCCAAACCTCTCATCCCTATGGCAATTCATAACAAGGTATTTACTTTTGCCTCTCTAAACGCAATCAGCCTAAACTCGCCGATCACCAGACGACAAACATTAGACATGCTTAAAAAGGAAAAAATAGACATTTTGATGGTCCAGGAAACACTTTAAATCAGAGAAACTCCCTAATTTTGAACGCTCGCATTACAACTCATGGTACCACGCTACTACCACACAAACGGGATCTAGGGGTACCTCGGTGGCGATAGCAAAAGGAATACCGTTTCAGATACATGACATAAAAGCAGATTCAAATGCGAGATACATATTCGTAAAGGGACTATTGGCGGGGAACATGTACACTATCTGTAGCCTTTATGCCCCGAATAAGAAACACTTGAAGTGGCTATTAGCAACATTTGCAAAAATAGAAGAATTTAGGGAAGGGACACTGGTCATTGGAGGAGACCTAAATGTAGCGCTAGACCCTCAGTTAGACACCACAAAAAAGAAAAGCTCAATATCCCAGCGAGACTTGATTAAGATTAAAACAAAAATTAGGGCAATGCAGATGATAGATATCTGGAGGTATTTACAGCCCGGTGACAAAGACTTCACATACTATTCCCATCCTCACAAGACCTATCATAGACTGGACTACATACTAATCCCGAGAAGACTACTCCCCAACGCCGTTGCCTCAAAAATACTTCCAAACATTCGCTCGGACCACTCAATAGTTACACTCCAAATGACGCTGCCCAAGCCTTTTCCCTCACAAGAACATGGCGACTAAACGAATCAGTTTTGACGGATTCGGAGGTTTGGGCTCGCATATCCAAAACACTTGAACAATATTTTGCACAAAACGATACAGATGAGCTTTCAGTCCCTATCTTATGGGAAGTGCATAAATCAGTAATAAGAGGAGAACTAATTTCAATCACTTCATATCTAAATAAGAAGCGGCAGCACAAAATTAACACACTATACGAAGAGATCTTTGAATTAGAGACCTTACACAAGAAACAACCTGATACAAAATGGTTAAATGCGCTAACCAAAAAGAGACAACAGATGAAAGATTTTTTAAATAAAAAATCTGCAAAATGGTACGCCAAATGGCGAAATAGAATGTTTGTACATGGAGACAAAGCTACTAAATTTATGCTCTCAAGTATAAGAAAGTGCCAAAACTGCACATATATACGCTCAATCAAAAAATCAGGAGGATTAAGCACTCAAAATTATGCACAAATAGAGTCAGAGTTCCTAGAATACTACAAACAACTTTACAACATACGCCAGAAAGAGACAGTCAAAGATCAACAAAAAAGGAAGAGGGCAATAGGGAGATTTTTAGCCCGACTGAATCTGCCTCAATTGACAGAAGCGCAACAGTCTCAATTAACTAAGTCGTTTAGAATGGATGAGCTCCGGTCTGCCCTGTCGAAGAGCCCAAAGGGGAAAACACCCGGGCCAGATGGTTTACCAATAACCTATTATAAGATCTTCTCCCTTATCCTCAACACATGCCTGCTGGGAATGTGTAACTCTATACTGGGCAGAGATCTATTCCCAGCCCAAGCTTTGGAAGCTAAAATATCCTTAATATATAAGGAAGGCAAAGATCAGGAACAATGCAGTAGCTACAGGCCAATATCACTACTCAATGTAGACCTGAAGTTATTTGCAAAAATGCTGGCGAATAGACTAGCAAAGGTCTTACCGTCGGTGATTTCCCCAAACCAAGCGGGTTTTGTGGGGGGGGAGAGAGGGGAGAGATAATGCATATAAAATAATACACCTTATGCAACATGCGAAAAAGAACAAACTCCCTTTGTTGCTGTATGGATGCCGAAAAGGCCTTTGACAGGGTAGACTTGACTTATCTGGAGGAGTCGTTACTGGGGTTCGGATTCCCGAGGCAAACAGTTCTTACCATAATGAAATTATACAATAACCCGAAGGCCCGCATCGATATTAATGGCTCACTCATGGACACATTCACTATAGGAAATTGTACACGCCAAGGATGCCCGCTGTTGCCACTGCTTTTGTGTTGACAATGGAGCCGCTCCTAACCGCAATACAGCAATGCCCAGAAATAGAGGGCATAAAAATTGGAAAGCAAAACTATAAATCCGCGGCCTTCGCCGATGACTTACTGGTCACAATGACGGAGCCAATTAGAAGCTTCTCAGCCCTCAAGAGGATACTGGAAGAATATGGCAGTGTCTCAAATTTTAAGGTGAATGTGTCTAAATCAGAGGCATTGGATTTAAACGTCCCAACACACATCCTAAGCAAACTAAAAAAGGAATACCCGTTTACCTGGCCCAAAAATTTTATCACGTATTTGGGAGTCAAAATAGCCAGAACAGAACAAGAACTGATAAAATATAATTATGATCCATTGTTAGAACAGGCAATAAACACAATCGGATCATGGAGAGACTCGCTCCTATCATGGACAGGGAGAAAAAAATCTTCTAAAGAGCCTGATATTACCAAAATTTACCTATATGTTCCAAATGCTACCTATCAAAGTACCAGATTCTTATTTAACTAGAGTTAATTCTCTTTTTTCCAAGTATATGTGGAACAAGTGAGCTTTTCACACACTGACCCTGCCTCGGGCAAGGGGGGGAATGGGCGCTCCCGATATTAGAAAGTATTATTACGCATCGGTGCTATCGAGATCAGTACATATGATACGAGATTCACATGACAAACAATGGGTGGCAATGGAAAAAGAACTATCGCCTCTACCCATTAGACAACTTTTATTGACCTACTCAAGAGGGAGTCCTCTTCCTACCTTTCCCAGCGCACTCACACGGTCACTGCTAAAAGTTTGGGCCAGAACATATAGCATTCTGATACCCCCCTCGTCACCAATACTAATGCTATCAGACATCGTAACTCACTCTATCGACACCATGACAGACGAAGCCCCGCTAAGGTTGAAAATCGCAATTGACCAGCTGTTAATTGATGGATTGCTCCCACCACTTCCTGAACTCCGCAAACTACCTGGACTAGCCAACATTAATTTCATACAATATTCCACAATAAAAACGACATTGAAAAGAATTCACTACAACACCGACCTCACGCGCAGACTTACACCCTTTGAGACTCTATGTTCTAAATCAAATAAGCCCACAAAAATATTATCCACTATATACCACGAGCTTCTCCTTTCAGAACAATGCTTGAAATGTGCATATATAGTAAAGCGGGAAAAAGACCTAGGCTATGCTTTCTCACAAGAGCAGGTACTTCACATTTATAAACATTCTCATGGCCCAACTAAATGTGTTAAAACCCAAGAAAACTCTTATAAGCTAGTATCCAGATGGTATATTTCACAAACACAATACCAGGCCTGGCGGGTGAATCATCACACGAAATGCTGGAGATGTGGCATTGGAGACGGCGACTATCTTCATATATGGTGGTTCTGTCCAGTTATAAAACGCTTTTGGGTGCTTACTGAAAGTGTCATAAAAGAGATAACTGGAAAGTCAGTTTCCCTAACGCCTGAAACCGCCGTTTTGAATTTTTCGGTGTGGCCGAGTAACAAAAAATTATCCTCATTGGTTAATAACATAATAGCGGCAGCCAAACGTTTAATACTCATTCATTGGAAATCTGAGAATGTTCCCACACGTAAACAATTGCTCTGCAAGATAGACCAACTATGCTACATGGCTGAGTTGGTGGCACACGTAAATCTCTCTTTAGTACCATTGCAGGATTCCTGGAAACCTTGGATTATCTTTAGATCAAGTATGCATTCGGATATGACACAGGACGCTACCTAGTGACGAACCACTGCCCCCCTCCCTCCCCGTCCTCTCACTTTCTATGTTTCCTACTTTCTCTTCTCTTACTCTCATTATCTATAATTTTATATGTTATTGTCCCAAACGGCTAAATTGGAGAAGCTGTGTGTTAAAACGAGCCAGGGACACCAGTTTTGATATTCACACTAATCTGAACAAATCTCTCTCTGTTCAGATACCAAACCATATTTCATTAGTAAGACTGCATAACGCAAGCTAGAAGTGTTTGATCTGTATCGCATGCGTTCTGAATAGACTGCTATGTATTTGTCGAGCACTGAATTTTTATAATGTAACACTGTTTCACTATATTTACTGTTATGCTTTAAAACTCAATAAAAAGAACATTGAAAAGAAAAGAAACCACAATACTGAGAGCAGCGGGTTTTTCGGACCGTCATTAATACAATGATCCAGGCTAGGAAGCCTTCCTCTTCCAGGGTCTATTATCGAGCCTGGAAGGCCTATTTTGGCTGGTGTGAGTCTAATCACATCACACCTATGCCCTGTTCCCTGCCATCTGTCCTAGCTTTTCTACAGGCAGGGTTAGATGGCGGTCTGGCCCTAAGTTCCTTGAAGGGCCAGGTATCTGCTCTCAATTCTTTTTCAAAAGAATTTGGCCTCCCGCTTACAGGTTAAGACCTTTCTGCAAGGAGTGGCACATGCGGCCCCTCCTTACAGATCCCCTGTGGCTCCATGGGATCTTAACTTGGTCTTGGAAGCCTTGACAGGTTCACCCTTTGAACCCCTACAGGAAGCTCCCATGTCTTTGTTGTCCTGGAAGGTGGTATTTCTCGTAGCCATCACCTCTATTAGGCGGGTTTCAGAATTAGTGGCATTGTCCTGTCGTCCTCCATTCCTAATTATGCACCAGGACAAGGTTGTTTTGCGGCCTCCTCCTAACTTTCTTCCCAAGGTGGTATCGGACTTCCACCTGAACGAGGATATAATCCTTCCGTCATTTTGTCCCGCTCCAACCCATCCTCTGGAGCATTCTTTGAGTAAGCTAGACCTGGTCAGGGCGATAAGGATCTATCTGGCCAGGACCGCTCCTTTCAGGAAGGCGGACTCGCTCTTTGTTATCCCCAATGGGGTGAGAAAAGGCCTGCCAGCCTCTAAGGCAACAATTGCCCGCTGGATCAGAATGGCAATTCTGGAAGCCTACTGGGTAAAGGACAGGGTGTCCCCTGCTGGGGTCAAGGCCCATTCAACCCGGGCGGTGGGCGCCTCCTGGGCGGTACACAACAGGCCATCAGCCATGCAGTTGTGCAAGGCTGCCACATGGTCGTTCGTGCATACCTTTTCAAGGTTCTTTAAGGTCCATACCTATGCTTCAGCGGACGCCAGCCTAGGCAGAAGAATCTTGCAGGCGGCAGTGGTGAGTTCTCCGACCTGAAGGAAGTTTCTGTCTTTTCCCACGGTTCCTGTGTCTCCCAATGAGACAAAAGAGAAAACTGGATTTTGGTTGCTTACCATAACATCTGTTTCTGAGTCTTCATTGGGGGACACAGCGCCCTCCCATGATTTTATTACGTGTAATGAATATATGATGACTTACATGATGTCTAATGCTTTTTCACTAACTGATTGTCCTACAGCCGGTCGGAGGGGTGTATACTGCGGAGGCAACATTTCTTTCATGTATAGTGTCAACCTCCTAGTGACCGCAGCACACACCCACGGTTCCTGTGTCCCTCAATTCTGAGAAACAGATTTTACAGTAAGCAACCAAAATCCTGTTTTTTCCCAACCTAGTCAGAGCCAAAGACTTTTCCACAGATTGGCATTCAATTGCATTCAAACATATTTAGATCTTTGACCCAGTTGAAACAATTACTGTGTATTCTCCCCTGGTAAGGTAATAGGATGTGAGATTTATAATTAGTCTCTGATCCATTATAGCTTCTTCCTCAGATTGTAGCCCTTGGTTGATCTCTTAAAATAAGAGCGGGAGGCCAAGGTCACACTTGCGAGAAACTCGCACGAGTCTCAATGCCCGGCACTCGGGACCGGAGTGTGCGGCTGCATACATTTCTATGCAGCCACACACTGGTCCCGAGTGTCGGCGGCAGTGCCCGGGTGTTGATGCACAAGTTTCTCGCAAGTGTGACCCCCCAGCCTGATACTGAGAAACATGGCAATAAAGATCTTGTGCTGGAGGTTGTTGGTACCTCCATCCATGACCCTACGTCTGATTGATTCCTCAGTGCCCGCCACTTTAACTTATTTGGTCAGCGCCTTCTGCGGAAAGATACAGTTTTCCCACTCTCTGTCCTTAGTGTATGATGTGCTGATAGCAGCTAATACATCAGTGGTTAGTTTTGATGAAAAGGTATATTGCTTGGTTATCCTTAAATTCACCCAAGGTCACAAGTGAATTGTGCACTTTTCCTTTCTTTCAAAATGGATTGGAATTTCTCCAGAGGCTTATAGAATATTTTTGTGTCTGTTAAAGTCAGGGTCAGACTTAAAATTTTTGGACCTTTTCAATTAGGTCATTTCATTTTTTTAGTTGATCCTCAAAAAAGGATTTTCTCTTCAGAAAAAAGCATGTGTATAAGCATAATCATAATTGAAGACTCAACTAATTCCTTTAACCAAGCCACCAGAAGTTGCAGATTCGTAGTATATGGAGAGGCCACCATAGAGCAGAGACACCATATCTCGTTTTCTTAGGGTGCCAAACTATATAGTACCAGTATAGGACATTACAGTCATGGCCAAAAGTTTAGAGAATAACACAAATATTAATTTTTACAAAGTCTACAGTTTCATTTTTTCTAATGGCAATTTGCATATACTCCAGAATGTTATAAAGAGTGATCAGCTTAACAGCAATTACTTGCAAAGTCAATATTTGCCTAGAAAATGAACTTTATCCCCCAAAACACATTTCAACATCATTGCAGCCCTGCCTTAAAAGGACCAGCTAACATCGTTTCAGTGATTGCTCCATTAACACAGGTGTGGGTGTTGATGAGGACAGGGCTGGAGATCAATCTGTCATGATTAAGTAAGAATGACACCACTGGACACTTTAAAAGGAGGCTGGTGCTTGGCATCATTGTTTCTCTTCTGTTAACCATGGTTATCTCTAAAGAAACACGTGCAGTCATCATTGCACTGCACAAAAATGGCCTAACAGGGAAGAGTATCGCAGCTAGAAAGATTGCACCTCAGTCAACAATCTATCGCATCATCAAGAACTTCAAGGAGAGAGGTTCCCTTGTTGCCAAAAAGGCTCCAGGGTGCCCAAGAAAGACCAGCAAGCGCCAGGACCGTCTCTTAAAAGTGTTTCAGCTGCGGGATCGGGCTACCAGCAGTGCAGAGCTTGCTCAGGAATGGCAGCAGGCAGGTGTGAGTGCATCTGCACGCACTGTGAGGCGGAGACTCTTGGAGCAAGGCCTGGTCTCAATGAGGGCAGCAAAGAAGCCACTTCTCTCCAGGAAAAACATCATGGACAGACTGATATTCTGCAAGAGGTACAGGGAGTGGACTGCTGAGGACTGGGGTAAAGTTATTTTCTCTGATTAATCCCCTTTTCGATTGGGACATCTGGAAAATGGCTTATTCGGAGAAGACCAGGTGAGCGCTACCACCAGTCTTGTCTCATGCCAACTGTCAAGCATCCTGAAACCATTCATGTGTGGGGTTGCTTCTCAACCAAGGGAATGGGCTCTCTCTCAGTCTTGCCTAAAAACACAGCCATGAATAAAGAATGGTACCAGAATGTCCTCCAAGAGCAACTTCTCCCAACCGTCCAAGGCAGTTTGGCGATCAACAATGCCTTTTTCAACATGATGGAGCACCTTGCCATAAAGCAAAGATGATAACTAAATGGCTCAGGGAACAAAACATAGAGATTTTGGGACCATGGCCTGGAAACTCCCCAGATCTTAATCCCATTGAGAACTTGTGGTCAATCATCAAGAGACGGGTGGACAAACAAAAACCTTCAAATTCAGACAAAATAAAAGCATTGATTTTGCAAGAATGGACTGCTATCAGTCAGGATTTGATCCAGAAGTTGATTGAGAGCATGCCAGGGAGAATTGCTGAGGTCCTGAAGAAGAAGGGTCAACACTGCAAATATTGACTTGCTGCATTAACTCATTCTAACTGTCAATATAACCTTTTGCTACTCATAATATGATTGCAATTATATTTCTGTATGTGATAAAAACATCTGACAAACACACATAAAAACCAGAGGCCAGCAGATCATGTGAAAATATATTTGTGTCATTCTCTAAACTTTTGGCCATGACTGTACAGATATGTCACAGTGTCTGGGGTACATACTTGCTTCTGAATGCAAAAAGATTTAAATACAATAAAAAAAGGATATATTAATACACTAGTATTGTATTTTGAATATATACAGAGTAAAAACTAGTTTAAGGGATTCCATGATCACAGAAGATATTTCCCTTGTATGAACTAGTTCAAATACTAGTTTCCCACCACATATGAGGCATCATTGTATTCAGAACTTGGACCCCAAAATTTGTTGTGCATTTTCTCCTGCTACACTTGTGAAAATGAAAAATTTGGGGCAAATGCAACATTTTGGGGGGGAACAAAAAAAAAATCAATTGTCATTTTCATGGTTGAACAAAAAATTCTTTGAAGCACAAGTGGTGTCAAGGTGATCACCAGACATCTAGATAAATTGAGGGGTCTCGTTTCCAAAGTGAAGTGTTTCCACTGTTTAGTCACATCAGAGACTCTGCAAATGCAGCATGGCTTCAGCTAACAATGCCACCCTATTTTGCGTTATAAAAGTCATATTGCGTTCCATCCCTTCCAAGCTAAGCTGTGCGCACAAACAGTAGTTTTCCACCAAATATGGGGTATCCGCATACTCAGGAGAAATTGCGCACATTTTGGGGTCAATTTTCTTGTTACCTTTATGAAAAAAAAAATTTGTGGCTAACACGTTTGTGGGAAAAGCTATTTTTTTCCTTCCACGTTGCTTTAATTCTTGTAAAGCACCTCATGGGTTAATAAACTTATATCCCTGACGAAGGAATCAGTGCATTCCGTAACGGGTAGTACAGCTTTTTTGGCCCCCTGTGCCTTCCATAGTCACGTGATTGCATCACGTGACGTCAAGCAAGGTCCTGCAGCATCTCTGCACCTTGCCGGCTTGATTCTGAACAAGGCGCTTGGACTGAACATAAGCGGGCGCTGGTATCTTACATCACGAGCGTTTGTCACTGGCCGGGACAGCGTCCTATTTGTATCTCCTGCAGTACTTCACAGTTAAATTCTCCAGATGGTGAACAGAGGTATTGAGCTTTTTTTTTATATAAAGCAGGATCACCCATCTTTTCTCACAGGACCTTCCTTAAAAGCCAACCACCTTTCTTTTTAGCTCTGATAAGAGGACTATCCAGCTTTCCCTATAGGACCTTCCTTTAAAGGCTACCACTCATCCATTCAGTCTCAGACACATTAAGGTAACCCTTTATTGGCAGGATCACTCAGCTTTTCCTACAGGACCTTCCTTAAAAGGTAACCACTTTTCTTTTTAGCTATGAAAAGAGGATCATCCAGCTTTCCCTATAGGACCTTCCTCTAAAGGCTACTACTCATCTATTCAGTTTCAGAACTCATATCAAGGTAACCCTTTATTGGCACTTATTTTTATTAAGATTTTTATTACCAAGCCTTTTATTATTATATAGCTGATAGTATTTATTTACTATTTTATTTGAGGGTACATTCATAGCGCAAGTTCTAAACTATACATTTTTTAATTGTTTTATTGGACAAACAAGGCGGTTTTGTCTTGTAACCTTCAGCTTTGTACCTTAATGCCCTTGACTCTATTTTATTTGGGTTAATAAACTTATTGAATGATTTTTGTAATGTGCCATTTTTAAAACAGTGTCACATAGGTATTTTCTGTCATATAGGCCCCCCAATGTCACTTTAAATGCAATATGGTCCCTTAAAAAAATAAATACAAATTGGGTTTTGTAAATTGTTGGAAAATTGAGAAATTGCTGATCAATTTTTAACCCTTCTAACAAAAAAATTAACGTTTAAAAAAAAGTGTGCTGATGCAAAGAAGACATGTGGTAAATGTTATCTATTAACAAGTTTGAAAATTGCAAAAATAATCGCCAAGATTCAATATCTTCACAAATAAAAATGAAAAAACTCAGTGGGATCCATAGTGACACTGGTCAGAATTGTAAAATTCACTTCACAATTATTCACCATTAAGGGTAATTTGCATGTTAATGACCAGGCCAAGTTTTACAATTCTGAGCACTGTCCCTTTATGAGGTAATAACTCAGGAACGCTTCCATGGACCCCGGTGATTCGGACACTGTTTTCTCATGACATTGTACTTCATGATAGTGGTAAAATTTCTTTGATATGACTTGCGTTTATTTGTGGAAAAAAAACAGAAATTTGGTGAAAATCTCACAATTTTTCAACTTTGAATTTTCATGCCCTTAAGGCTATGTGCCCACGCTAGCGTTTTTAAACGCTCAGGAAAAGGATCCCCTTTCCCAGAAAACGCGCGTCTTTTTCCGCGCGTTTTTTGACGCGTTTTTGACGCATTTTTTGACACGCGATTTCTGGGAACATTGGAGATGGCTAAAAACACTAAGCAATGCGGGAATTAATGAGCATGCTGCGTTTTTAGCCGCTAAGCGATTCCTGAGCGGTTAAAAACTCATGCATTGGCACAAAAAGCCAAAAACGCATGCTAATTAATTTGATGCATCTTTTAAGCATTTCTGCAGCGTCTGATCCAGCACAAACGCTGCGGAAACGCTTAACAAAACGCATCGTGGGCACACAGCCTAAATCAGATATTTCACACTAACTACTTAGTAAGCAACATTTCCCACATGTCTACTTTACATCAGCACAATTTTATTTTTAAGGGACCGCATCACATTTGAAGTCACTTTGAGGGGTCTATATGATAGAAAATACCCAAAAGTGACACCATTCTAAAAACTGCACCCCTTAAGGTGCTTCACAGGAAGTTTTGGAATGTTTAAAAAAATTGAACGTTTAATTTTTTCACAAAATTTACCTCAGATCCAAAAAATTTTTATTTTCCCAAGGGTAAACAGGAGAGATTGGACCCCAAAAGTTATTGTGCAATTTATCCTGAGTAGGTTGATACCCCATTATGTGGTGGGGAAACCACTGTATGGGCGCATGGCAGAGCTCGGAAGGGAAGGAGCACTGTTTAACTCTCTCAATACAAAATTGACTAATTAAGATCAGACGCCATGTCGCGTTTGGAGAGCCCCTGATGTGCCTAAACAGTGGAACCCCCCCACAATTGACACCATTATGAAAGCTAGACCCCCTAAGTAATTTATCTAGATGTGTGGTGAGCACGATGAACCCCCAAGTGCTTCACAGAAGTTTATAAATTAGAGCTGTAACAATTAAAAAAAATTTTGCCACAAAAATGATCTTTTGGCCCAAATTTTTTATTTTCCCAAGGGTAACAGAAGAAATTGGACCCCATGTTATTGTGCAATTTGTCTTGAGTACGCAGGTAACCCATATGTTGGTGTAAACCACTGTTTGTAACTTGGCACTCAACTTATGATAAGGAAATCCAGATTCTTTATTTAGGCAGTCACAAAAACAGAGGACATTTCGGTCCCAGTTGGACCTTCATCAGCCCGACTGTTGTAGGAATGAGTAAGTATAGATACAGGGTTAAATGTGCCTGTAGGTGAAGGTGGCATAGCAGCAACTGTAACACAGGTCTGCGACTAAAAAGTTGTTTGATTATTTTCATCTAATTTCCATGTATTGCTGAACAAAAAAAATATTGAAAAAAATCTTGGACGTCAGGATTTGCCAGAAAAAGCAAAATTCTCTTCAAATTTAGTACATTTTTCTCAATTTTTGCTTTTTTATCTTAGGGTTTTGAAAGTCAAAATTACTATTAATTAATTTACATCAATGCATTCAAGATATACAATGCCAAAAAAATATATAACTTTCAAAGAAAAGAACTTGCAGAGTGAGCTAATGAAACCAGCATCAACATGTTGCAAGCTGAACGAGCGGGCTCTGACATGCCCGGGCTTGTTTCAATTGTTTTATCTTGGTTCTCGCCTGTTCACACTTTTTAATTTCAGTTCGCGTTAGCTCGTCATATTCAACCGTGTTTCCCAAAATTAGCATTATGGCTCAGCGGAAGTGTATTAATTCGCCTGACAGTTTCTGTTACATTTGGGATGAATATACAATGTTGAAGCAACAGCTAAATATTACAGACTTTGTGAAAAAAGTATACGTCGCATATTTCGGACTAAAGCTTGGAGATCAAGATAAAGCTTGGGCGCCTCATAAAGTGTGCAAACGGTGTGTTGAGGACCTCCGAAATTGGTTCAAGGGTAAGAAAAAAGCTTTCCGTTATGGGATTCCTATTGTATGTCGAGAGCAAAAGAACCATAGTGACGATTGTTACTTTTGTTCATGCGATGTGAAAGGGTATAATTCAAAATGGAAGCATTCCATTTCATACCCCAATATTCTCTCAGCAATTCCTCCCATCCCCCATGGCACAGATATACCAGTACCCAAGGCCCCTGCTACCTTGGAAGAGATAACTAGCTCCGATGAAGGTGGAGTCATACCTGAACCAGATGATGAATCAAGTTCTGACTTTGAAGATGATACAAGACCAAAATTGTTTTTCCAGGAGGAGATGAATGATTTGGTAAGAGACTTGAATCTTCCCAAAGACGCCGCTGAGTTAATTGGATCAAGGCTCAAAAGCAAGAATTTATTGTTGCCAGGAGTGTCTTTTTCATGGTTCAGACATCGTGAAGACGAGTTCGTTCCTTACGTTGCCCAGGAAGATAAGTTGGTTTATTGCATCAATGTCGAAGGTTTGATGGGTCAATTCAAAATCCAATATGATTCAGCGCAATGGCGTCTTTTTATAGATTCTTCAAAAAGAAGTCTCAAAGCAGTTTTACTCCACAACGGTGGTTTTTATGCTTTCATCCCTGTAGGTCATTCCGTACACCTCAAGGAAACCTACGAGAACTTGGAATTGGTTCTTCGTAAACTTAAATATGAAGACCACGGTTGGCAAGTGTGCAGGGATTTGAAAGTCTTGTGCATGCTGCTCGGGGCAACAAGCTGGGTATACCATATACTCTTGTTTTCTGTGTCTATGGGACAGTCGAGACCGACAAAATCACTGGACCAAGAAGAATTGGCAGCCGCGGGTGCTCACAGTTGGTGAAAAAAATGTCCTCCGAGAAACTTTGGTTCCTCTCCATAAAGTACTTCTACCACCTCTCCACATCAAATTGGGATTGATGAAGCAATTCGAAAAATCACTTCCAAAAGATGGAGAATGCTTCAAATACTTGGTCACCAAGTTTCCAGGCCTCTCGGAGGCAAAATTGAAGGAAGGTGTGTTTGTTGGACCAGACATTAGAAGGCTTATAGCTGATCAAGAGTTTATCAATACCATGACGCATCCTCAAAAAGAAGGGTGGATTGCATTTAAAGAGGTCGTAGAGAAATTTTTAGGCAGTAACAAAGATCCTGACTACAAAAAAATCGTCGGACGAATGCTGAAAGCATTTCAAACTTTAGGTTGCCTGATGAGTTTGAAAGTGCATTTCCTCCATTCCCACCTTGACAACTTTCCTGAAAATTTGGGAGCTGTGAGTGAAGAGCAAGGTGAACGATTCCACCAGGACATTAAAGAGATGGAAAGAAGATACTAGTGAAGATGGAGCATTACAATGATGGCAGACTACTTTTGTACGCTTCAGAGAGACATTACAGATGCTACTCACAAGCGTAAATGTACCAAGAGAAGCCTCACAGGGAAGAAGAATCTATTTTAGCGTGTGTTAGTGAGCTCATTGCAGTTAAAAAAAATGATTTTCATGAAACATTTGTAATAAAAAATTAATTTTATGAGTCTATTTTCATTTATTTTGAGGTATTGTCTTATTTAACATAGTTACTTAAATTGTCAGAAAGCGTGATGTCCTATGACAAAACGGAGGTCATTTTCGGATTCAACGCACTCAAAAACAAAGATTACGTGGAATAACCAAAACAGCTCTTGAAAAAATTTTTTTTGCAGACCTGTGTAATTAGAGTTTAGTCCTGCAATTATGAGAAGGGGTGAATAGGTCAAAGCTGACCAAAAGCAGGGATTTGAAAAGCTGCAATTATGAGAAGGGGTGTATAGGTCAAAGCTGACCAAAAGCAGGGATTTGAAAAGTAGGCACTGTGCTTAGCCTCTCCTACACTGACCCGGAATCCACCGTTGTCATTTGATCTGCAGCTTTTCAAATTGTAGTATGGCCCTCCTTACATCAAATGTATGGAACTTTTGCTCCCCAGGGTTTCTAGGATTATCACAAAAAGATGGCAAGGAGATCTCCTGAGTTCTATGGAACTTGAGGAAGATAGGCCGGATCTGGTCTTAGAACCACTCTCATAAAAAATCTGAGTGTATGGAGGGCATACAGACAGAGCTTGTAGGTCGCTCACCATACGGGTCGATGTTAAGGCTAGTAGTAATACTGTTAAGTGTGAAGTTTTGGTGACAACTCCTGTAATGGCTCAAAGGGGTCTGTGGTTAAAGCCTCCAAGAATAGATTTAGGTCCCAGGGTGGTATCTTTGGGATGATGACCAGCCTAGACCTACCACAAGATTTTATGAAGCGGGACACCCACCTATTGGACACTAGGTTGCAGTTATATAGGGCCCCCAGAGCTGAGACTTGGACTTTGAGAGTGTTGGTTGCTAACCCAAGTTGCAGCCCCACCTGTAGAAACTTTAGGATAGGTCCCACTGGAGCTACATCTCCTAAAGGTTCCCCCAGGAAGTCAAGGAACTTTTTCCATGTTCTACCGTAGATTCTGGATGTTATAGGTTTCCTACTCTTCAACAGGGTGGAGACTAACCCTGGTAAGAATCCCTGGCGACTCAGTAGCACCATCTCAAATTCCAGGCTGCCAGATGGAAGCCCTTCACCTGAGAGTGGACCACTGGTCCCTGGGAAAGCAGGTCTGGAACCTCCGGTAAGATCCATGGATCTGTTACTGACATGAGTCTCAGAAGGGTGAACCATGGCCTCCTCGGCCAAAACTAAGCTATGAGAATTACTCTCGCTTGATCTTCCCTGATTTTCTGGGCTACTATCGGAATCATTATTGGGGGGAACACGTAGGCCACGAAGAACTTCCAGGGTATTTGTAGGGCATCCACTGCGAACGGGTGTTCTTTTGGATTTAGTGAGCAGACCTTCCTGACTTTTCTGTTGTGCAAGGTGGCAAACAGGTCTCCCTAGTTTGCCCCAAGCTTGTGTTATTTGTTGAAAAACCTGGGGGTTTAGGGACCATTCCCAGTTTCAGGTGTCTGCAACTCAGGAAGTCTGCTTGAATATTTTCAACGCACCTTATAAGCAGTGCCGTGATTGACAACAGGTGTTCTGAGAACTGGAAAAGTAGGTTTGATATTTCCATGAGGCCTCGGGATCTCGTACCCCCTGGTGGTTAATATAAGCTACCACTGCACGATTGTCAGTCATGACTAGAGTGTGGCTGCCTCGAAGTAAGGGGAGAAAATGTTTCACGGCCTTCTCCACTGCCCACAGTTCTTTTACATTTGAACCAGGATCCTTTTCTAGCGAGGACCAGGTACCTTGTATTGAGTGGGATCTCAGGTGTGCTCCCCACCCTGTAGCACTCGCGTCGGTTGTAATGATGTCCTCGACTGGTTTTTGCCACGGAACACCGGCTGTCAGATGCTCCTCTACTGTCCACCAGAGTAGGGAATCTCTTATGGCCATGGAGAAAGTCGTAGTTACTCACCGGTTAACGGTATTTTTCGGAGTCCATGACAGCACCACCTGAGAGAAGGGGATCTGCCCTCCAGGAACAGGAAATCCTACAGATACATAAGGGCGGCACCTGTCCCACGCATCAGTTGGTTTACAGAGCACAAGAGGACCGCAATGGTTAATAGCATAATTTATATACAATACTCTACACGACTATTAATTACCCGTGTACATATAAGAGGAAGAAGTGCACACCCCAGTTAAACTAAACTAAAGGGAGGGAATATACGGATGCTGTCATGGACTTCGAAAAATACCGTTAACCGGTGAGTAACTACGACTTTATTCGGTCGTCCATGACAGCACCATCTGAGAAAATTACAGAGAGTAATAATTACTTTAGGGAGGGACTACAGCCTGCAGAACCCTGACACCAAAGGAGAGGTCTGAGGAAGCACCCAGGTCCAGTCTATAATGGTTGTAGAAGGTGCTCGGAGAGGACCAAGTAGCTGCCTTACATATCTGGTCGATCAAGACCTCCGATCTCTCTGCCCAAGAGGTTGCCATGACCCTGGTGGAATGCGCCCTCAGCTTGCCAGGGGCCGGTTTGCCTTTTTGAGGTGTATGCTAAAGAAATGGCCTCCTTAATCCATCTCGCAAGCTAACTTTTTGAAGCCCTAAGGCCCTTCCTAGTGCCCTGATAGGAAATAAATAAGGCATTATCTTTTTTCCAGGGGTCGGTAACCGCCATGTACTCTAGGAGACATCTCCTAACGTCTAGCTTGTGTAATTTCATTTCCCCATCGTTCGTGGGATTAGGGAGGAAGGATGGAAGAACTATCTCCTGAGTTCTATGGAAACTGGAGGCTACCATAGGCAGGTATGCTGGATCGGGTGTAAGAATTACCCTGTCCTCCCTGAATCGTATGTAAGGAGGAAGTCTAGATAGCGCTTGGATGTCACTCACTCTACGGGCTGATGTCAACGCCACCAGGAGAGCCGCTTTAAGGGACAGGTTTTTCGTGGAAGCTGATGATATAGGTTCAAACGGGGCCTCTGTCATGGCCGTAAGAACTAGGTTGAGATCCCAAGGCATAAATTTATTTTTCACTAACGGTCTGGACCTGTCTGTTGCTTTAATGAACCTATTGATCCAATGGTTTCTGGCGATGTTGCAGTTGAACAGTGCCCCTAGAGCCGACACCTGTACCTTAAGGGTGCTGGTGGAGAGTCCCATGTCCAGACCTTTTTGCAAGAACTCTAAGATATGGAAGTGGACTGTCCAGCTACTACCCCTGAGCTCTGAAGGAATCTCTTCCAGATCCTCACGTAGATTTTGGTTGTAACCGGCTTTCTGCTTTTAAGCAGGGTATTAATTAGGGCCGGGGAAAAACCTGTTTTAGCAGTGCCCGCTCAAAATCCACACCGTCAGATGTAGGCCAGCCACCTGAGGATGGCAAACTGGGCCCTGGGACAGGAGGTCTGGGATGTTGGGTAGGACCCAAGGGTCGGATACCGACATGGTCCTCAGGCATGAGAACCATACCCTCCTGGGCCAAAACGGGGTGATCACTATAATCCTCGCTTTGTCCTTCCTGACTTTCCTCATCACCAGGCGTAGTAGAGCCAGGGGAGGGAAGGCGTATGCTAGCCTGAAGTCCCATTTGATTAGAAGAGCATCTACTGCCAGAGGGTTTTCCCTGGGATTCAGGGGCAGAACTGAGGCACCTTCCTGTTCTCTCTGGTGGCGAAGAGGTCCACTTCTGGCTGCCCCCATTTTTGTACTATCCGGTTGAAGATGGACGCTTTTAAGGACCATTCCCCTTGCTTTAGAAGGTTGCGGCTTAGGAAGTCTGCTGTGGTGTTTTCCTTTCCTTTTATGTGCAGAGCTGTTGAAGACAGGAGATGTTGCTCTGCCCACTGGAACAGCCGTTCTGCTACCTCCATCAGAGGCCAGGACCGAGTGCCGCCTTGGTGGTTGATGTAAGCCACAGTGACCTGATTGTCGGAGAATATTCGAACATGGCGACCCTGTAGATACACAAGAAGGTTTTTAACTGCCTGCTCTACGGCTGTTAGCTTTCAGGTTGGAGGACATCCCCAACTGATGACTATCCCAGAGGTCCTGGATTAAGATTTCCCCCATGTGCGCCGCCCAACCCGTAGGGCTTGCGTCTGTGGTGACTACCCGGGTTATGTTATATTCCCAGGGTACCCCTGTGGCTAGATTGTTCTCGTCTAGCCACCACTCAAGGGAACTCAAAGCATGTTGGGACAGAGTCAACTGGCCTTCTAGATAGCTGACCAGGATCTTTTGATGGCGTAAAACCTCGCCCTGTAGCACCCTTGTATGGAACTGGGCCCACCGGACTACGGGGATGCAGGAGAGGGAACCCAGGATGGACATTGCTTTCCTGAGAGTCATGGAAGGGCTATTGGAGGCATTCAAGACCTTCATGGGCTGTAGACGGGACTTCTTAATGTTTAATAGCCACCCTAACCGTTCCAAAGCCAATTTTGCTTTCTGCAATTGATCCAGACAATGGACCGCTGTTTTTCCTACAATAAGGAAGTCATCCAGGTAGGGGATTACTAGGATGTCTGCTTCCCGTAGATGGGCCATAACTTCCGCTATAACCTTAGTGAACACCCGGGGGGGCGACTGCTATACCAAAGGGAAGGGCGACATATTGAAAATGCTGTAACGACCCCTCCAAATGAACTGCCACTCTAAGGAAACGCTGATGAGACGCATAGATGGGTATATGGTAATAAGCGTCTTTTAAATCCAACACCACCATAAAACAATTTTCAAACAGCAATTTTATTGCGGAACTGATTGTTTCCATTTTGAAAGGTCGAATGACCAGGTATCTGTTGAGCACCTTCAGATTAATTATGGTCCTGTAGGAATTATCTGGTTTACAGACCAAAAATAGGGGGGAGTAGAAGCCTTCGCCCTTCTCCGCCTCTGGTACCTTTATCAGTACAACCCTTCTGACATAGGTCAACAATTTTGGTTTCTAGGGCAGTCTGTTCCGCCAAGGAAGACCTAAGTGGGGTGACTCTAAAGCTGTTCTGAGGGACACAGGCAAATTCGAGCTTTAGGCCTGCGGTTACCAACCCCAGGATCCAGTTACTGTTCGAGATCCGCGACCAGGCTTGGTAGAAGGCCGATAGTCTACCTCCCACCGGGCTCTCTAGTCATTGAGGAAGTTTCTTGGTCTCACGGGATGCTTCTTGGCGTCCCCCTCCCAACATAAAACTGGTACCTTTTCTTTTCTTATCTTCCCATCTGCCCCGGTCCCTAGATGACCTCCTCCGAAAAAACCTCTTCCTAGTAAAAGGACGTCTATAGGAAGGGGTGGGCAGGGAAGGGAATTTCTTTTTATCGTCGCCAGCCTTCTCCAGGAGTTCATCTAGGACTGGCCCGAATAGATATTCCCCCTCACACGGGATAGAGCACAGCCGGGATCTGGCCTGGATATCCCCAGGCCAGCATTTTAGCCATATAGTCCGTCGGGCTGCATTCGATAGCCCTGCGGCCTTGGCTGCCATTCTTGCTGAGTCTGCTGAAGCGTCGGCTAAAAAGGCTGCCGCATCCTGGATGGTAGGAAGGGTTTTTAAGATAGATTCCCTCGAGTCTCTGTCCTCTGTGTTTCTAACTGGTCCAGCCAGACCATCATAGCTCTGGCCGTGCAGGTAGCTGCGACCGCCGGTCTCAGGGCACCTGTCGACATTTCCCATGTGCCTTTCAAGTAGGAGTCCGCCTTTTTATCCAGCGGATCCTTTAAAGAGACCATGTCATCAAAGGGAATAGCGGATTTCTTGGACGCCTTCGCCACTGCTGCATCCAATTTCGGGGCGTTATCCCATTTATTCACCACAGGGTCCTCAGAAGGATATCGCCGTTTAAAGGCTGGTCGTAGGGAGCCTTATCTTTCTGGTTTCCTCCATTCTCTATTAATCAAATTTTGGACCTTGTCGTTTAACGGGAACGACTTGCGCTTCCTGGAGTCTAAACCACCGAACATTAGGTCCTGTGCTGACCGTTCAGGTCTGGCGTCTGTTACCCCCATGGTAGCCCTGACTGCCTTGACTAGTTTGTCCACTTGTTCCAGACCTAGGCAGAAACGGCTGGCGTCTTCCTCTGAAGAGGACGCCGACGCGGAGGTGGAGGGCTCTGAGGAGTCTTCATTCCCTTTAGGGTCTGCTGAAGAGCCTGACCCTGAGAAACTCACCCTCTTTCTCTTCCTAGACGATTCCTCCTGGGGTACGGATTTTAGGGCTTTAACCTCCGTCCTGATTATTTCCCTTAGACTTGTAGCGAAGTCAGAGGTTTCTTCCGCCACCTACAGGAGGGGGGACAGAGTAAGGAAGTATGCCCGTAATTTTTTTTTTCTTTTCTTTTTTTTTTTGTAAATTCTTTATTTTAGAATTTTTTAAGTTTTTGAACATCACCATTAAACACAACACCAATTCTCAGGTACAGTTGGCGACATATTAAATAGTGTCTGGTTTAGGGCGGGAAGGGAGGAGAAAATAAGGAAAAAATAGGTAGGGGAGGAAAGGAAAAAAGAAAGGGAAGGGGAAAAGGGAACATATTCATATACAATATCAACAACATTAACAATAACAACATGTGGTTGACAACATGAGCACAATCATTGCATGGGTGCACTTCAAAAAATAACGCTTCTCCATGTATTACAATTGAGCTATCTAATATGGGGTAGTAAGGCCAGGAGCCCCAAAGCAGAAGCCACCCAATTCAGTAGAGCCTAACAAAACAAAAACTCCAGAATGTTCCTAAAGAGGATTGTCTTCTAAGTACCTATTCCAAGGGGCCCAAGTCGACACGAAAGCTTTATGATTATAAATTTCCCAGCTAGACAGCTCCTCTAAACGATAAATCTGATTTATTTTCGTATACCATTCTCCCAACGTGGGAGGAGCTACATCCTTCCAATGGGTAGCTATCAACTGTCTCGCCGCACTCAACATCAGTGGAAGAAGCCCATGTTTTTTTGGTAAAAAATCTTTTGACGGGCATGAAAGGAGAGCTTCCGTGGCTCCAAGATCCACCTTTATTAATCCTAATTTTTTGAGAACTAACTCAACTCCCTCCCAAAAAATTCGCAATCTAGGACATTCCCAGAATATATGCGTATGATGTCCTCTAGGATTGAGGCATCGCCAGCAATCATCATTATCCACGAGGCCTAACTGGAACAACTTAGCTGGAGTTAAATGCCACCTAGTTAATATTTTATAAGAATTCTCCTGCAAAAGTACACATCTAGAAAAACCCCTAGCATTTGACAGCATTTTAGATATTTGATCTTCTGTAAACGTGATATTAAGTTCAATTTCCCACGAGTGTATAAATGAGGGTTTAGAATGTACATTCGGAGAGATGAGATGTGAGTAAATGCGGGATATAATTTTCTGCCGTGGGGATGGAAGTTTAATCATAATATCTAGCCAGGACCAGTAATTTTTTTTTTCTTTACCGTCTGCCGTATGCATGACTGGCACAGCCTCTTAGGGTAAGCGTCCGGCAAGGGGCATTTGCAAAGGGCGCATTCCCTATTTTTTGCCTTGTCAGCGCATTTCTTCCCCTATAGGAGGAAAAACATAAGGGGGACACTGCGTCAGGGCACATTCACGAAGATCTCTTACCCTGAGCAGAAGGCGTAGGTACCGGATCACGGGGAGGGGGGGGGGGGGGGGGGGGGGGCGAGCTGGATCCTTCGGCCTGGAGGAACTTCTATGGCCGGATTGTCCAGTTAATTTCTTCTTTTGCTGGGAGCTGGTTTGGGACCTCTCTGAGGTACATTCCTGCTCTCTGTCCAGCTGGGGCACGGAAGCTTCCGGCTCGTCCATCTTTCACCTGAGCTGAAGCTGCTCGGCAGTGCTTCTGTGCCCTTTTTCTTCCCCCCGGTAATCCGGGTTCGCAGGTGACGTGGCCAGGGGCTGATTCTCGCCCCCCCCATTTCCCCCGACGTCCATCCCACCGCTCCATCGGCGCCCACGCCGCCGCACGGGGAGAAAGCCGGCCGACACCCGACTTCCGGTCCGGCGCCACCGGCCTCACCCCCGCCGCGTCACTTCCGGTCCGGGTGCGCACGAGGACGCGCAGGCCTCCAGCGCCACCGGCGCCATGCGTCACTTCCGGTCCGAGCACGCGAGGACGCGCAGGCCACCGGCCTCGCCCCCGCCGCGTCATTTCCGGTCCAGGCGCACGAGGACGCGCAGGCCATCAGCGCCACTGGCCCCCCCGTGTCACCTCCGGCCTGGGTGTGCGCGAGGACGTGCCGGCCACCAGCGCCGACGTACAGCCCCCCGGACGCCACCGAGGCTCAGCCGCACGCCCCCAACCGCGCAGGCGAGAGGAGACCGCACCAGCCGGAACAAGGACTGGGATCCGGGGGGAAAGCCATACTTACCCGCCGGCCCAGAAGGGCATCCGCCGGACCCCGCTCCCACCTGCCCCACACACTGATGTGAAACTCTGCGCGGGTCACCTTGGCGCTTCCAGGGGACTCCGCACTGCCCGAGGTAGGTGACCCCCCCGCTACCTGAGTCGGACAGCTGTCCTGGGGATTCCATCCATGATGGCATGATCTGTAGGGAATCCTGTCCTCCAGGAACAGGAAACCAACTGATGCATGGGAGAGGTGCCACCCTTATGTATCTGTAGGACTTCCTGTTCTTGGAGGGCGGATCCCCTCTCTCAGGTGGTGCTGTCATGGACGACCGAATAAATATAGTTCTCCTTCTAAATGCCCTTTCAGTTGTTTCTGTGCAGACAGAACTTCCCACTGCAGCTGTCTTAGGTGGAACTGCGCCCACCCTACCGAAAGTATACAAGATGTCAATGAACCTAAAAAGGACATTGCGTTCCTCATTGTCATAGCCATCCTTTGTAATGCTGCACAAGCTAGGCCCCTTATCTTGGCCACTTTGTTTTCTGGTAGGAGGCAGAGCTGTCGCTCGGAGTACAGTATTAACCGTAGGAAGGATTGCACTTTTCCTGGTGTTAATCTTGACTTGGGAATGTTTACTATCCACCCCAAGTCTACTAGAGTTGACGTCACTTCCTTTACTTGCCGAGTGCAGTGGGTCTCCGACCTCTCTACCACAATGAAGTCGTCCAGGTATGGGACGATCACTGTGTTCCGAGAACAAAGAAATGACATTACTTCAGCCACCACTTTGGTGATGACTCTGGGGGCTGTAGACAGGCCGAACGGAAGGGCTATGTATTGATAGTGTTCGACCTGACCTTGGACATAGAGTGCTACTTTCAAGTACTTCCGATGGATTGAGATATGATAGTAGGCATCTTTTAAGTTTATCACTGCCATGAGGCAGTGCTGGAACAAGATTTTCATGGCCGTATTGACTCCATTTTGGAGGAGCAATTGTCTACCCATTGATTGAGCCTCCTCAGATTAACTATGGTCCTCCAAGAGCCATCTGGTTTTTGTATCAAAGAGAGGGGGGGAGTAAAACCTCCTTCCTTCTTCGTGAGTTGGGACTTCCTGTAGGACTCGTTTCTGCACTAGTCCCAAGACCTCCATCTCCAGGGCCAGTTGCTCCTCCTGGGCTTTTCATCAGGGTGTCATTATAAAGGTTTGCCTGGGCAGACAGATGAATTTTATTTTTAAACCTTCCTTGATTATACTTGTGGACCCACGAACTGGGGGACATGTTTGCCCAGGCAGAAAGGAAGAGAGAAAGCCTTCCCCCTACCTCTAACCTAATATCATTGGGGAGAATTTTTGAAGGATGTGGAGGGCCCTTTAAACATGTAACCCAATTCTCTCTTTTCTTTAATGTCCCAATTTTTTCTCTCCCGGGGGACGACCCCTGTTAAATCTTCTCCTCCGAAAGGACGGTTTTTTGGACTCTAGAAAATCAGGGAAAGCCTTTCTTCCTAACCCCTGCGTGCTCCAAAGTTAGGCTGGTTTCACACTAGCGTTTTATCGCGCAGCGCATTGTGCGCTATCGGGAGCACGCGCAATGTTCCCCTATCTTTAACATGGTGATCGCAGGGTCTTGCAATTGTACGCGATCATCAGCGTTTAGTGCGCGCTGCGCATTTTACAGGTGTGCACCCAGACGCGCCGTACGCTACATGTTGCATTTTTTGTTCCGCCTACATTGTTAAAAAAAAATCACGCGCACGTTGTGCGCCCAAAAATAACATTACAATCTATGTGGTCGCTGACGTGCACTTAGCTGCGCGCACGTCAGTGCCTTGTGCGCGCACGCGATTTGAGTAAACAATGTCTAGACACTTGTCTAAAACTCCCCCTAAACAAGCAACATTGTTTGGGAGGAGTGTAGATAAAAGAAGGTGTCTTCAGGGTCAAACAATTGCTCTACAGACAGCCTTGCAGAGACCAGACAAGCACCTCCAAGAGCCTTCCATTTGTGGATTCAAGCTTCAGGAGCCAAAATGTGAGTTTTCTTCAACATAATGTCTGTGTGTCCTGTACAATTTTATAATGTACTAATGTATTTTTTGTTTACATTTCAGCATGTCTTCTTCTGGATCACTGTATTCGCCATCTCGGCAAGAACTGGCCCAAGCTGATCGTGAGGTGTGGATGTTGCTGCCTTTGGTTAAGTATGGCTGCCTCTAGAAATGTGTTTTAATTTTGTTTTTTCTTTACAGACATCGGACACGGGTAGTGAAGATGATGTGCGGGAGTAGTCTGAGCGGGAGCGGTCTGAGCAGGAGGATTCTGAGCGGGAGCAGCGTAGTCAAGTCGTGGTGAGGAGACGCAATGTGAGTATGTCTTTTTTTTTTTTTTTTCTGTCTTTATTTTCATCTTTTATCCTGCTTCTTCTCTGTTTCTTTTTGTATCTTTTTCATTCTCCAAAATTCCAAACATTCTAATTTTTTTTTTTCTAGGTTCCACAACGGGATGACGAAGTAGTGTACATAGACAACGAGCATCTGATCCGCCTTGTTGAGGAGCGTATCCCGTTGTGAGACAGCCGTCACCAGCAGTACAAAGACACAGTGGTGACCCGGCAGCTCTGGAATGAGGTGGCCGCAGCGATGATGGATGGCTGGGACAGCGCCTCTCCGAGTTCAAAAAGGGCATTCAGTAAGTATAAAGATGCTCTGTGATACTGCATTGATTTTTGTTCCAGATGGTGCTGATGTGTTTTTTGCAAGATATATTCTTGCATTAAACACAACAATGCCTTGTGGAAAACAGTGATTGATTTTTGTATTGAACTGCTGCATTGATTTCTGGTCCTGATGGTGCTGTTGTGTTTTTGGCAAGATATATTCTTGCATTAAACACAACAATGCCTTGTGGAAAACAGTGATTGTTTTATGTATTCAACTGCTGGCTTGATTTCTGGTCCTGATGGTGCTGTTGTATTTTTGGCAAGATATATTCTTTCATCAAACACAACAATGACTTGTGGAAAACAGTGATTGATTTTTGTATTCAACTGCTGGCTTGATTTCTGGTCCTGATGGTGCTGTTGTGTTTTTGGCAAGATATATTCTTGCATCAAACACAACAATGCCTTGCGGAAAAACAGTGATTGCTTTTTAAACTGCTGTCTTGATCCCATTTTCACTCTTGCTCCAGAGGATACTGTTGTTTTGGCTGCTACATATATTCTAGCAGGAAACATAACAGTGTCCTCAGGATCAACAGTGACTGCATTGTGTCTATAATAAATTTGTACTGCAGCATTGACTGTTTGCAAAGTTCTATCAGGTGTGCTGATAATTAAGTTGCCTTAAGTGCATTGTCTAATTTTTTTTTTTTTTCCCAACAGTGAACAAAATCCGCACACGTTGGCGCTCGATGAAGGACCGCTTCAACACTGATGTTCGTGCTGAGAGACAGGTTCGGAGTGGTTCAGCGGCAAGGCGCAGAAGAAAGTATCGCTATTATCGAGAGTTGGCTTTCCTGAGACTGGTCCTTGCCAGCAGAGCGCAAGTTTTTTTTTTTTTTTAATTTTGGTTTGTTATTACTATGTGCTTTTCACTTCCATAGGTGATGCTTCTTGAAAATGCATGATACTAATGTTTTCCCTTTCTTTCCACAGCACTTGGAGCAGCACCCTGCAACCTGTCCCGGGAGCAGTTCTTCATCGATCGATCTCGGACCCGTCCCAGCCATCCGACAGCCAGGAAGCACCTTGCAGGTCAGCAACACAGACAGCTGGTGACCAGGAAGCTGGTCCATCAGGTGTTCCCCTGTCCCAGGTCTCTGTCACTGGTTATGTGGGCACTACCCGCCAGCGGCAGAGGGCCTTGGACAGGCCTGTCATGCCCGAGTTCATGCTCTTGAGCGAGGCCTTTAAGGGCAGCCTCAAGGCGCTGTCCACCAGAATGGAAAGCGGTTTTTCCCTGATGGAACGTGGTTTTAACCACATGGAACACCGCTTCCACTCTGTTGACCAGCGCCTTGACTGTCTGGAGGCCGACCTCAACAGACCAGCGCACCATTTTTTCAGTAAAATTGAACAGGGCATGGCGGAACACCTTAGTCCTGAGCAACAGCTGAGTGTGTTACAGGCTTGCAACACTGCTTACTTGCAGGCTATGCAGCAGAATCAGTATGTTCAGCAGTCAGTGGTGTCATTTCCAACAGTTCCACCGCTGACTTGCTTCACCACACTACCGACTTCTGCTGCATACCACTGCACGGCCACCACTACACCATCCCAAGTCTGAGTGCTGCTGGACACTCCTCTGCCACCACCACTATGGCAAGCGCTGCTCCTGTATGGAGCACCACCAACGCCACAGCACCTCCAGCTTGGAGCCAAACCACCACAGAACCTGCTTGGGCCACCGACACCACCAGTCAACATCAAAGGAGCACCGCCAACACTCATCAACAGAGCACCGCCAGCACTTTTCAGCAAAGGAGCACCGCCAGCATTCCTCATCAAAGGAGCACCGCCACCAATTCTCCACCTCGGAGTCCCCCAAGAACTTTGGCTGAGATCCCAGACAGGCAGCCTCCTTCTCGGAGCACCGACAAAACTTTGTCCCCTTCTAGGAGCACCGTCACTGCCACTTCTAGCAGCACCGCCACCACAGAGCAGCAAAGGGGTGATCCGCATTCCCTATTTTACAGGGCAATGCCACAGTCCACCATCACCAGGCGGTCGACCAAAGTAAGGCGGTCACAGGGTGCAAGTCGGTCTGGGCCGGATACTCCTGCGCCAAAGAAAAAAAAAACTTTGTTCGTCCATACACCCTCTCCTCCTAATTATTATTATTTATTGTTCTGTGTCTCAACCTGCCTCTATGTCCATTCCAGAGCTCCCTTCCCCCAGTACTTTCATCGCCCCTTCTCCTAGAACCCCTTCGTCAACCTCCAGTCGTTCGTCTCTACACACACTGCGCCGTACACTTAGCATTTTTGCCACCAGATATCTCCATTACTGAGCCATGTTTCTTGTGTCAGTCTTGGAGATATGTGTTGGCAACGATCCAGCAGCGTTCCCCAACAGATCATGTTGTATGGAATCCTCTTTTTTTTGGGCTCTTGTGAAAGTTATCAACGGAGATATGGATTTCCTTACAACATGATCTGTTGGTGGACCTTGAGGACTAGAGTTGGGGAACCCTGCTGGAGCCAGTCTGTGCAATATTACAAGAATGTAGAGACTGCTGTGGAAAAGAGAAGTCATGTAGATTGTTTTCGTTGACAACACATATCTCCAAGACTGATACAAAAAACATCAGTAATGGAGATATCTGGTGTATTGCACACACTGAATTTTGGAAGGGTTCCCCAACTACAGTTTTAAAAGCCAACAAACAAATCATGTTTTTAGTAATTCCATTTGAGGGAAAAAAAACAAACATTTAAACATGATCTGTTGGTTGACATTTTGGACTACATTTTTGAAACCAGCATAGAGGATGGTGTTGAGTGCAAGGCATATCTATTGTTACCTTGCCTTTTTTGTACTGTTCTCATTTAACTATTAGAGAAAAGGCAAGGAACTATAGATATACCTTGTAATTAACCACATACTCTATTACGTGTTTGTGGAAGAAACAGATTGATGATGTTGAAAATAAATGTTATATATATTTCAAAAATACCCTGACCTTACATCAGTATCACACCTGGGCAGGTGAATAGAGTTTGAACCTGCAGCGTTACTATAACTCTCCATATATTTTGCAGGAGAGTGTAGTGATGCTGCAGTTTAATCTTCATTGTAATGGCCATTTGTGATAAGTATTTAGCATAACACACGGCCTTAGTATTTTACCTGATACAGTTGTATTATCTCCATCGCTGTTAATTGAACACACTGTAGAGATTACAAAGGTAATACAACTTGTGTGTATGTATAGTCACTTACTCAGGAGTATTAGTGAATTCATGATGCACAAAACCCAGCATCATAAATTCACTGAGACACCTGGCTACTTGCTAATGGTATTGGGAGTGTAAAAACAGAGAATGCACTCAGTACAGGTATCAAAACAGTTTTTTTTTATTAACATACCAACAACATGTAATAAAACCTTTTTTTTTTTTTTTTTTAACATACTGACAAGAATTTTTTTTTACACTGCCTCTCTCTCTCCCTCTGTTCATGGCAAGCAATGGCATAAGCCTGAGCCATCCTCGTGTCCAGATCCAAGTCAAAGTCAAAACTCTTCAAGCGTAGATCCATGTTTCGCAAGTCAAATGCAAGCAAATGTGAAGAATTCACCTGTAAACAGGGGCTATATAAAGAATTTCAATAAGACACGCCCACTGGTGTCCCATTGGTGGAGTGTGTTGCAAGAATTTTTCAAGCATTTTTTCTTCAGCTTATTGCGCATAAAAAATGCAAACATGAAAAACGCTTACAAACGCATAAAAACGCTGCAATTTTGTCGTTATGCGCACAATAATGCTACAAAAAACCGCAGAGTTTACAAGCGTTTGCATGCGCCTTTGACATGCGTTTCATGTGCGCTCCAAACGCAGCGCAAAAAAACGCTAGTGTGAAACTAGCCTAACCTCCGTTTTTTTTGCTGAAAAGGAATTGACTGTCACATGGGATGGAACAGAGTGTTTGGAAGGCAAATCCCCCGGACACCCTATAAGTCACAGGGCTCGCATTGGACAAGCCTGCCGCTCTAGCTGTTAACCGTTTTTTCGTTGCCTAGCATGGTTTGAGAGACTCCACCCCTCTCGCGTGGCATGCACAAAAGAGCTGTCTTGCACCACAAGCCCATACTAAGAAGCGCCTGTGCGAATCCTGTTCATTTTAGACACTGTTCAGATGTTCAGGTTTTAAATACATTAGATAGGGACTGCTTCAAAACGGGTTACCTTGATGCGGTGAAGCAGCTTGGTATACATTTTTTTTGCAAAAAAAAGTATTGACTAAATACCCTGTATTTGTTATCCAGCACTTGCTGATTACTGTCATATTTTACTGCAGAGTATTTTTGCAAATCTGTTTTCTTGTTGTAGCTGTTAACCTTGCGGAATCTGTCGAGGCATCCGCTAGGAAAGCCACTGCTCAGTGTACCAATGCCAGGTTTTCGTGCCTAGGAACTTTATCCCTAATTTGGTCTTCTATTTGTTGTAGCCAGACCATGAGGGAACAGGCGGTACAAGTAAGAGCTTTTGCCGGTTTTAACCCCCCTGCTGATGCTTCCCAGATGTTTCAAGAAGCCATCTTTTTTTTTCTTTATCAAGCGGGTCTTTCAGCACGCCAGAGTCCTCTAATGGTAGAGATAATTTTTTTGAGGACTTAGCCATGGCACCATCAATTTTTGGGATCTTTTCCCAAGTTTTGGAGTCTCCCCTCAAATGGGTACCTCCCCTTTGATGTAGAAGATAAGGTACCCGACCTCTGGCTTTTTCCATTCCCTGTCAATTAAAGCCTTTATATTGTCATTGACAAGGAAGGTGCGTTTTCTCCAAACATAACATCCTCCAATGATTTAGGTGGTTTTTTCCTCCTTAAGGCCCATTGTAGACCTGATAGCTTTGACCAGCTTTTCTACATCCTCTGTTGGGAAACACGGATGGCCCCCTATACCGCTGTCCGAGGAGGATTCTGAGTACTGAGTAGAGGAAGAGGAGGCGGACAGGGATCTTTCCCGACCTTCCTGCACTAAAGAGGCCTCTGAACCAGAATCCCTTTTGCAGCCTCTTTTATCCATTTTTTTTTTAAGGGCTGACTTTAAGGAGCCTTTTACCTCCTCTTGTATTATAGCCCTAAGGCTATATTTATACAGCCAGCGCAGAGTTTTTTCTGCCACTGGACTGCCAACGTTTTTTTTGCATAGGTCACATTCTCGGTTCTTTCTTTTGCCACTAGACTTCCTCGACCCCTAGTGATCAAACAAATATGGAACCCCGTTACCATAAGGGTGACATTCACGTAGATCACTCACCACCGCTGTCAGTCAAGGGTACCGATTTTGGAAGCTGATGAGATGCATGTGTGACGTTCTTTCTGGGCGTCAAAGAGTCTTGCCGGTCATCACGACTGCCGCTCCGACCACTCGAGCGGCTACTCCTGGTATGCTGGTGGCTCGGCAAGGCATCTGGCGAGAGCTGCAGAAAAGGCTGCTGCGGCTCTTCTTGCCCCACTTCCATTATGAAGCTCTGAGCACGAGTGCATCTTCTGTGGTCATCCCTCTTATTAAGAGGGATCCACTGTGCTCTCCACCTCCTCTGGTGCCCATCGACAGCCCCTCCCCCTCACCACGCCACCAGATGATCATTTGCCTGCGTTTCTTTATGGGCGCTGCCCTGTCACGCGGGCACGCCCATTCCCAGCGTGCCTTGCGTGTGACGTGAGATGGGCGCAACTTGGAAGCGGCCGCCCCTCCTGGACTGTCTGGATGCCAGCAGAGGGAGTAGGGCAGCGTGACAGATATGGAGGAGGCCCCGGACCCCCACCATGCTGCACGCACGCCCGTTGAGCCCTGGGGGACCTGAGGACAGCGCTTCCACTCCTGAAGCCCACCGCACAGGCACTGCCTGTTCCACGCTGGCACAGGGGTGGGCAGGTACAGACATCTTGACACGCCATCTTCAGCACAGGTGTCCCTGTCATGACAGGAAACCCAACTGAAGCGAGGGAGAGGTACCGCCCTTTTATCTTCAGTAGGGTTCCTGTCCTGAATGGGGCGGATCCCCTCTCATGTGTGCTGTCACGGGAGACGGGGGAAAAAATAGACATACTGCGGTCTATAGAGACTCGCCGAATGTGCGTATACGCGGGTGTGCCACCCAGGGCTGTTGAGTCGTGGAGTCGGAATCGGTATAAAATGGACTGACTCCGACTCCTAAAATATATAAATTGGGTACAGTAGTTCAATGCAGAATGTGCTGAATATTTTCTCATAGGAATTTGGGAAAGTTATGAAATGTCATATAAATGGCTGTTCTATTCCTGACCTAAGGCTACATTCACACACAGCGTTTTTGCTGCGTTTTTGAGGATACGTTTTTCAGCTGCAAAAGCAGATCAGCTTTTTAAAAAACCGCATCACCTGAAAGGTTTTTGAGCTCATAGATAATGTTTTCAATAGCAAAAGCAGATTAGAAATCTGCTCTATCCATTTATCCATATCTGCGTATCCATATCTTATCTGTACCAAAAAGAATGAAAGCTGGGCAGCACACAGAATAACACTTCTTTTTTTTAGCACCAGTCAGGTACACCTCATAGCTGCCCAAAAGGACGCCCAGGACAGGCATTGCTCGTCTTCAGTAACACATCAACATCAATTGATAGTTGGAATAGACTGCATTCACCACATCTTAAGGTGCAGGCTTTATTTTCAAGTGTAGGGGTGTGCAATATAAGGTTCTGCAGCAGCTGAGGTGTGCAGTATGAGATTCTGCGGAACAGTATGAGGTTCTTCCCCCCTAGTTTTGATCCTGGCTAAAACAGTTTCTTATAGATATGGTGAACCCTCAGGTAACTAAATGAAGGTCAATGGACACAGGTGGCTGAATTGAAGGAATTGCTTAATCACCTATTTACCATGACTAAAAAATTACAAGCTGATTTAACTCCTGGCATTTTCATAAGGGAGTAGAAGAACTTGATATTTTGACTGTCCCAAAGAGGAGATTTAATCGCAGATGGCATTTCTGCTTCAATGAAATGGAGACATAGCTATTGGAAAATAAAATTTTTCTGGCAGCTCTTTATGTGGACCCAAGTCATCGTATACTGCTGGATGATCAACAGCTTACTAAAGGAAAAGAAGCTCTGACTGAAGTAGCAGTTAGGATGAGTGGCCTACAGGACTGCCAGGCGCAAGAGGACTTGGGTCCTGACAGTGCTACTGCTGCCATATCTTCATCCTCATCAGATGAGGAGTTTGACTTGACAAGTATTTGGATGACATGGAGCAGGCAAAGCATTGCTGCAAGGAAAAAGATTTCACTCCGTCTCCTGTTGTGAGTTCATTCTCTGGTTCACCAGTTGTGGGTTCTCCTTCCAGACTCCCTCTGGTGGTAACAGAAGGTAGTGAGGCTGATTTGATCGGAGGAAATCTGCCACCTGAGAATGAGGATGACGATTGGACTTCAGGGGTCTCAGATTGGATTTAAGGCAGCCGACGCCCTATTCAGTTGCTGGTGATACCACTTGCTTGTCAGGTCTTCGTTCTCAGCTCTGTTCCAGTCAGCTCAAGCTAAGTTTCTCTGTTAATGCTCACACTTGATTTTGTTGGTCTATTCAGTTTTTTGTGGTCGGTCAGCCAGCCCCGGCTTGGGCGGTGCTGTATTTCCACTTATTTATGTGTTTGCCAATTTGCTTTTTGTCCCATATTTGGCCTCGTTTTGCTCTAAGAATATTTCAGAGTGCTGATATAGTGGGAGGTCTAGTGACTTCAGGGTTATTTTTGCTATCAGAAGTGTTGGACATTATTTTTGTAGGGTTTTTTGCAGATTGCAGACAGTGTCTTTCCTTTCCTCTCCTTTCTAGTTAGTTTGGGCCCCATCGTTTGCTCAGCCTATTTTCCTGTGTGTTTTCATCTTGTTTCACCATCAATACATGTGTGGGGGCTGTCTATTCCTTTGGGGTCTGCTCTGGGGCAGTTAGTTTTCCCTTTTCTTGCTTTAGGCTTATTTAGTCCTCCGGCCGTGATGAGGCGTCTAGGTTCATCGTAGGTACGCTCCACGGCTGCTTCTAGTTTTGTGGTAGGATCAGTGATCTGCAATCTGCATAGTTACCAACCTCTCTGTTTTTTTCTGGGCTTAGCATGTTTAGGTTTTTCCTCCTCGGTGACCCATTCATAAACAGTCTCCTATAGCAGCAGACTGACCATATTTCAGCAAAATGTTTCACTTGCTCTCAAAGAAATAGATAAATTCAACCGTTCATCAAAACTGACTGTGCATGAGGCAATTCCTTTATACTTGGAAATTGTTAGAGAGGTTGCCCATGTGGTTACAGCTTTGCCTCCAACCCAAGTTATTGTAGAGAGGATGTTCTCTGGCCTTAAAATTATTAGGTCAGATTTTAGGTCATCTATGAAGGAGGATCTGATGGAGGCAATTCTATTTCTTAGAACAAATTCATAGACTGCACAAATGTTTAGTATGTTTTTGTTAAACTATGTAAGTGGCAAAAAAGAGTTTATTACATAGTGATAGATATATATATATATATATATATACACACATATATACATACACATATATACATACACACACACACACACTGTGTATATATGTAATCGATATTACATAGTGTATTACATATTTACAATTTATTAGTTTTTTGTGTTCTAAAGTTGTATTCTAATATATATTATGTTCTATCTAAATGTCTTGATTATTGTATCATAAAAATGATTAAATGTCTGATGTTCACATTGTACTACAATACATTTTTCACTTAAATATAAGCAATATATGTTGGAGTCGGAGTCGTGGAAGGGAAATTGAGGAGTCGGAGTCGCAGGTTTGGCTTACCGACTCCACAGCCCTGGTGCCACCTGCGTGTTTGAACGCATAGTGGAGATGGGATTTTATAAAATCCTCTCCACTATGCTGTAATATTTGGATGCTGCAGATTAGATGCTGCAGCTGTACGCAGCGTCAAATCCGCAATTACTGACCATGGAAACATACCCTGAGAATGTACCACCTACAATGGCGATTAGTGGTCCCTAACCAGTATTTTTACTCATGTAATTATTTAGTGTTCTAGTCCCAGTTTCTGTAACAAGACTGTGGTGTAATATAGCATCAAATGCCACATGACCAACATCCACTTTTCAGATCAATTAAACCCAGGCATGGTGGTTAGACAACTTTTCTTTCATGAAACTATGCTGTCAGTTATATTATTCTTCGCTATATATTTTGTAGGTATAGACCATAGATCACCACTAATGTCAAATTTTCCATGCATGGATATCACCTTTAACTTCTTGAATATCGATGTACCGCCATCCTCCAATTAAAATTACCAATAGATATCTGTAATTGTGGAACTTGATTACTACAGTAAGTTTTATTTCAAGGTCTATTAAATAAGTACTTTGTTTAAGGGACAGCCCCTTTAAAAGTGTTCCCATGCTGAGAATTTTATACGCATGCCCCTATGTGTATCCACCACCTTGTTTGCCAAGTCTGACTTCATGGTTGACACATACCACAGATCATGGCCAGGGAAGGAAGAACAAGTTACTTATGGTATGCAAGTATACAGCTGACAGCTGGGGCTGGCAACTGCTTTCTGAAAGGTAACATTTCCCTGCCTGTATTATCACAGGAGCAACGATCTCCTGCTGTATAGTCTGTATATGCACTTGTGACTTGTGCTTCCTCCCATCCTTGTGATATGAAGCAATTTTAGCTGCCTCAGTTCATGGTCTGTGCATAGGAACCCTCTATTTTGATTCAGGATACAGTTGGCCATTAAAAAGGTATCAGCCACTGGGGACTCAAGTCTAAATATTTTTGTCAGAACCCTCTAGTCATTTGTTGCAGCATTTCATTCTCTACTTGTTGAGCTTTGTTAGGCTTATCAACTAGTAGCAATTAGTATTTTACTATTATTGCTAGCTCCATGGAAATGTACGCATATCCTATTGAGCAACAGTGAAAATAAAGTGGAATTTATACTTTCAGGCAATGAATAATGTGACTCTTGGTCACTTCATTTTCACATATAAAGTCGACTTCAGAGACTACAGGAAGAAAATTTTTATTCCACCAACCATTTCGCAAGCCTTGTCACATACAAACATTATCAGTACAATACAATATATATATTGAAAAATTAAAGTGTGCTGTATTCAGTTAATAATATAACTTAAATGAATATCAACCACTTCACACTGCGTGGAAGAATGCATTGGGAAAAAAAAAAAAAAGGCAATGTCTAAGATCCTTGTGGTTCCAATTCAGAAGGTTGTATGTCAGGTTCTTCATCATTATAAATATTCTCAGCCTGGAAAACAAAAAAGCTCAAGAACTTAAAAGCAAAATTAATACACAGTGGCAACAACAATGCAAAGTCACACTTCATAGATCAAATTTGAGAATATTTAGTAACATAAGCTGTGTGTGCACCAATCCAAATAAACTTACCATCTGCCAAATCTGCATAATGTTGTCTTCAGACACCGAACAGATGACCCACGGCTCATTTGGGTTCCAGCTGAAATCTGATATCTTTGCCGTGTGTCCTCCATGGATAAACTATTAAAACAAGGAATTTACTTTAAGATACATTGGAACAATATTTTCTTTACAACAAACACTTTAAAAAAAAACCTAAAGACTGTCTTGACAGCAGCTAGCTAGCATAGGGGGAACACGTCCAGGGAAATGCAGTGTAAAGCTCTTGTATTCTAGTAGAAGCAGATCAGGTACTCTGCAATCAACCAAGGACCCTGACGAGAACAGCCAACACTACACAGGTTCACACACTGAACAGATAATCACATTCACCAGATGACCACTACCATGACAGAGCAGCTAGGTCTCATCAGACCCAGATGCTGAAGGATCATTAGGATGAGTGAAAGGAAAACTGCAAAGTTAAAAAGGGGGGGGGGGAAGGGAAAAAAAGCACAAAAGATAACCCTTGTTAGCAAATATGAAAAATAAAATAAATGTTGATTAACCCCTTCCTGACATCCGACGTACTATCCCGTCCATGGGACCCTATGCCCATGGACGGGATAGTACGTCTACCGCGATCAGCGGCGCCCACGTGGTGAGCGCCGCTGATCGTGGCCGGGTGTCAGCTGATTATCACAGCTGACACCCGACACGTTAACCCCTTGCACACCACGATCAAACACGATCGTGGTGTACCGGGAGTTAAAGGGAAGCATCGGCAGGGAGGGGGCTCCCTCCGTGCTTCCCTGAGCCCCCCACGGCAGCGCAATGTGCAGCGCTGCTGCGGGGGGTTCCTTTCCTACAGGCCCCCGAATCCAAGATGGCGACGGGGGGCCTTCGGGGGCCTGCAGGAAGCTGGCTTCCTCAGTGCCTGCAAAGCGCAGGCATGAGGAAGTCTTCGGCACTGCCTGTGACAGATCGCTGATCTGTCACAGTGATCTGTGATGTGACAGATCAGCGATCTGTCACAGGACAGTGATGTCCCACCTGGGACTATAATAAAGTAAAAAAAAAAAAATAAATAAAAAAAGTGTAAAAATAATTTTAAAAAAAAAATCGCCAAAATAGTTAAAAAAAATAAATAAATTATATATATATATATATATATATATATATATATATATATATATATATATATATATATATATATATATATATATATATATTCCAATAAATTCATTTTTTGAAAATAAAAAAAATAATAAAAGTACACATATTAGGTATCTCCACGTCCGTAACGATCCGCCCTATAAAACTGTCCCATTAGTTAACCCCTTTAGCGAACCCCTTAAAAAATAAAAAACGAAGCAAAAAATGATTTATCATACCGCCAAGCAAAGTGTAATAACGCGTGATCAAAAAGACGCATATAAATATCCATGGTACCGCTGAAAACGTCATCTTGTCCCGCAAAACGAGCCGCCACACAGCATCATCAGTAAAAAAATAAAAAAGTTATAGCTCGCAGAATAAAGCGATGCAAAAAATTATTTTTTATATAAAATAGTTTTCATTGCATAAAACCGACAAAACATAAAAAAACGACCTAAATGAGGTATCACTGTAACCGTACTGACCCGAAGAATAAAACCACTTTATCAATTTTACAGCACGCGGAACGGTGTAAACGCACTCCCCCAAAAGAAATTCATGAAACGCTGGTTTTTGTTCATTCTGCGTCCCAAAAATCGGAATAAAAAGCGATCAAAAAATGTCACGTGCCCGAAAAAGGTACCGATAAAAACGTCAACTCGTCCCGCAAAAAATAAGACCTCACATGACTCCGTGGGTCAAAATACGGAAAAATTATAGCTCTCAATATGTGGTGATGCAAAAACTATTTTTACAATAAAAAGCGTCTTTTAGCGTGCGACAGCTGCCAAACATAAAAACCGCCATAAATAGTAAATCAAATCCCCCGTTATCACCCCCTTAGTTAGGGAAAAATAATAAAATAAAAAAAAAAAATGTATTTCCATTTTTCCATTAGGGTTAGGGCTTGGGTTAGGGCTAGGGCTGAGATTAGGGTTAGGGGTGTGTTGGGGTTCGGGTTAGAGTTAGAATTGGGGGTTTCCACCGTTTGGGCACATCAGGGGCTCTCCAAATGCAACATTGCGTCTGATCTCAATTCCAGCCAATTCTGCGTTGAAAAAGTCAAATGGTGCTCCTTCCCTTCCAAGCTCTGCCATGCGCCCAAACAGTGTTTTACCCCCTCATGTAGGGTATCAGCCTACTCAGGACAAATTGCAAAACAATTTTTGGGGTCCAATTTCTCCTGTTACCCTCTTAGGAAAATTAAAAATTGGGGGCAAAAATATCATTTTTGTGGAAAAAAAAGATTTTTTTATTTTCACGTCCGAGCGTTATAAACTTCTGTGAAGCACTTGTGGGTTCAAAGTGCTCACCACACATCTAGATAAGTTCCGTGGGGGGTCTAGTGTCCAAAATGGGGTCACTTGTGGGGAGTTTCAATAGTTTAGGTACATTAGGGGCTCTCCAAAGGCAACATGACACCCGCAGACCATTCCATCAATGTCTGCATTCCAAAACGTCACTACTTCCCTTCCGAGCCCCGACGTGTGCCCATACAGTAGTTTTCTCCCACATATGGGGTGTCAGCGTACTCAGGACAAATTGGACAACAACTTTTGGGGTCCAATTTCTCCTGTTACCCTTGGGGAAAAAAAAAAAAAAAATGGTGACTAAAAGATCATGTTTGTGGAAAAAATACGAATTTTTTATTTTCACGCCCGGGCGTTATAAACTTCTGTGAAGCACTGGGGGGGTTCAAAGTGCTCACCACACATCTAGATAAGTTCCTTAGGGGGTCTAGTTTCCAAAATGGTGTCATTTGTGGGGGGTTTCCACTGTTTTGGTACATCAGGGGTTTTCCAATCACGACATGATGTCCGATCTCAATGCCAGCCAAAAACGTCAAATGGCGCCGCTTCCCTTCCGAGCTCTGCCATGCACCCAAATAGTGGTTTACCCCCACATGTGGGGTATCAGCATACTCATGACAAATTGCACAACAACTTTTAGGGTCCTGTTACCCTTGGGAAAATAAAAATTGGGGTGAAAAGATCATTTTTGTGGAAAAAATATCATTTTTTAATTGTACCGCTGTACGTTATAAACTCCGGTAAAGCCCTTGTGGGTTCAAAGTTCTCACCACATATCTAGATAAGTTCCTTGGGGGGTCTAGTTTCCAAAATGGGGTCACTTGTAGGGGGTTTCCACTGTTTAGGTACATCAGGGACTCTCCAAACGTGACATGGCGTCCGATCTGAATTCCAGTCAATTTTGCATTGAGAAAGTCAAACGGCGCTCCTTCCATTCTGAGCTCTACAATGCGCCGAAACAGTCGTTCCCCCCCACAAATCAGGTATCAGTGTACTCAGGACAAATTGCACAATAACTTTTGCAGTCCAATTTCTCCTGTTACCCTTGGTAAAATAAAAAAAAAATTGAACCTGAAGTATTTTTTTTGTGAAAAAAAGTTAGATGTTCATTTCTTTTTAAATATTCAAAAAAATTCCTGTGACGCACCAAAAGGGTTAATAAACTTCTTGAATGTGGTTTTGAGCACCTTAAGTGGTGCAGTTTTTAGAATGGTGTCACTTTTGGGTATTTTCTATCATATAGACCCCTCAAAGTGGCTTCAAATGTGATGTGGTCCTAAAAATAAAATGGTGTTGTAAAAATGAGAAGTCGCTGGTCAACTTTTAACCCTTATAACTTCCTAACAAAAAAAAAAATTTTGGTTCCAAAATTGTGCTGATGTAAACATGTGGGAAATGTTAGTTAAGTTTTTTGTGTGCCGTATCTGTGATTTAAGGGCCTAAAAATTCAAAGTTGGAAAATTGTGAAATTTTCAAAATTTTTGCCAAATTTCCGTTTTTCTCACAAATAAACGCAAGTTATTTGAATGAAATTTTACCACTAACATGAAGTACAATATGTCACGAGAAAACAGTGTCAGAATCACCGGGATCCATGGAAGTGTTCCAGAGTTATGACCTCATAAAGGTACAGTGGTCAGAATTGTAAAAATTGGCCCGGTCATGAACGTGCAAACCACCCTTGGGGGTGAAGGGGTTAAACCTTTAAGTGTGTAACATTGATAACAGTATATTACCATAGGTAGTTTATTTTAATGCAGGTTTTTTTTAGTTAACCCCTTTACAACTGAGTAATTGCTTTGCGCTTTTGTTTTTTCTTCCCCTTATTCCAAGAGCCATATTTTTTTTTTTTTTCTGTCGACAGCCATGTGAGGGCTTGTTTTTTGCAGGACAAGTTGTACTTTGAATTATACCATTCATTTCGTCATGTCTTTTCAACTCTGCAAGCTTATATCTGGTAACCACCTCTTTCAATCTCTGCTCTGAATCAACTCCTCCATTCAATGTCAGCAAGCAGTTAATCCTGAATGCTATACATGTCTTTTCAACTCTGCAAGCGTATATCTGGTATATATTTATTTCAACTTACTCTGCTTGTCCCCTTTTGCTCTGAGGTCAAGAAACTTTTCGTGGTTTATGATATGCATGTAGGCCTGGACATTGGTTTGTCTGATAATTACCTTTATTGTGCCCTGCTGTCTTAGTTTAGTTTGATTAACGAGAAGAGCGAGAAAAAAAATCTAAGCCTTAGAATCCTATATATTCAGACCTAGCTTGGGGGGAGCATTTATGCACACTTTATGGAAGTACAGTTTATCAAAGTGCTGGCAGTTATAACATGGCAGTTAGACAGGGCAGGAGACAGGTAAGACATTTATATACATCTACTCCCTGTACATTTGGAGTACAACAAATATATACCATATGCATTTGTGTAATTTATATCCTGGCCGCTGCATTCACACACATCCACCGCCCTGGCATTAACTCTCTACACTCCATCCATATCAGCCCCTCACTCCTTTCCTCTCCTTTGTATAGCACTCACTCTTTTCACATTGTTAAATTGCACAGATCCATTCAGTCCCACCATTCAACATAAGAGAAGCTCCCACAAATCACTCATCTGCTCACTCTTTCTATCCTCCTCCTAGTCGCAGGAGACATTGCTCCCAACCCTGGTCCCCCATGTTATAGAAAGTCAAACCTTCCAACTGCTACACTCAGAAACCCCTCTAATTTTATTAATATTCCCTGCATGCCTTCTTTATATCTCTTAATTGTGCCCTTTGGAATCCTCGCTCAGTGTGTAATAAACTCTCCATCCATGACTTCTTCCTTTCTAATTCTCTTAAACTCCTGGCTCTTACTGAAACCTGGATCCAGCAGTCAGACACTACCGCTGCTGCTGCTCTTTCATATGGTGGACTACACTTCTCTCATACAACAAGATCAGACAAAAGAGCAGGTGGAGGCGTTGGTCTGCTTCTATCACCAAAATGTACCTTTCAGGTTATCCCTCAAGTATCCTCACTAGTCTTCCCTTCTTTTGAAGTCCATGCCATCAGACTGTACACCCCTTCTGCATGCGATTGGCGGTAGTGTATTGTCTTCCCGGCCCCTCCCATCAGTTCCTGGATCATTTTGCCACTTGGCTTCCTCATTTTCTCTCCTGTGACATCCCTACCCTCATCATGGGCGATTTCAACATCCCCATCGCTACTCATCTTATCTCTAACCTCCTCATTTGGCCTTTCGCAGCTTACTAATTCTCCAACGCAAGAAGACGGAAACTCCATCGACTTGGTCTTCTCTCCCACTCTCTGATCACAACCTACTTTCATTCTCTATCAAGAACTGCCAGGCCGCTCAGGTAACCCCCAGTGTCCATACTTATAGAAACATACATGCCATTAACACCCAGAAACTTACAAAGAACTTTCAGTCTTCATTGGCCCCCATCTCCTCCCTCTCATGTCCTGATTCTGCACTGAAGCATTACAATGAAACACTTCAAACTGCCCTGGATGATTTTGCACCTCCTATACACAGAACAAGACACAGACAGCGACAACCGTGTAAACACGTTTCCTGCAGCGGTGCTCCAGGTGTGCTGAACGCCTATGGAGAAAATCCACTCCACACGAAGATTTCATCCATTATAAGTTCATGCTTAGAACATACAACACTGCCCTTCACCTCTCCAAACAAACCTATTTCAACACCCTCATCACCTCACTGTCCAATAACCCGAAACATCTGACACTTTTCATTCCCTGCTCAACCCAAGAGTACAGGCCCCAACCACAGAGCTTCGAGCTGACGATCTGGCCAATTACTTCAAAGAAAAAATTGATCATATCCGACAGGAAATTATCTCCCAATCATCTCATACCATGCACTGTCCTCCCTCCCCCACTGCATCTAGCTCACTCTGAGTTTGAACCAGTCACAGAAGTAAGCAGGCTCCTTGCATCTTCTCGCCCAACCACTTGCACCAGTGACCCATTTCCGTCACATCTGCTCCAGTCCCTTTCCCCCGCTGTCACCCCTCACCTAACAAATATTTAACCTCTCTTCTGGTATCTTTCCCTCCTTATTTAAGCATGCCATCATACATCCACTACTTAAAAAACCATCCCTCAACCAAAACTGTGCCGCTAACTATAGACCTGTCTCTAATCTTCTATTCATCTCTAAACTCCTGGAACGCCTGGTCCACTCCTGTCTGATCCGCCATCTCTCTGATAACTCTTCTCGACCCTCTCCAATCCGGTTTCCGCTCTCTATACTCTACTGAAACTGCCCTCACTAAAGTGTATAATGATCTACTAACAGCTAAATCTAACGGTCACTACTCCATGCTAATTCTCTTGGATCTCTCTGCAGCGTTCGACAGTGGATCATCAGCTCCTCCTCACTATGCTCCGCTCCATCGGCATCAAGGACACCGTTCTCTCCTGGTTTTCCTCCTATCTCTCTGACCGCTCCTTTACTGTATCTTTTGCTGGCTCCTCCTCTCATCTTCCCCTTACTGTTGGGGTTCCTCAAGGATCGGTTCTAGGCCCCCTCTTCTTGTACACTGCCCCTATTGGTCAAACAATCAGTAGATTTGGTTTCCAGTGTCATCTCTATGCTGATGACACCCAATTATACGCTTGGTCTCCTGACATCACGCCAGACTTTCTAGAAAACACAGGCGATTGTCTAAACGCTGTGTCTAACATCATGTTCTCACTATATCTGAAACTGAACCTGTCAAAGACTGAACTCCTTGTGTTTCCTCCCTCTACTAATGCACCTATACCCGACCCTGCCATTTCCGTGTGTGGTTCCACTATTACTCCCCAGCAACATGCCCGCTGTCTTCGGGTCATACTTGACTCCGAGCTTTCATTCACCCCCCACATCCAATCACTGGCTCGCTCTTGTTATCTGCATCTCAAAAACACTTCTAGAATTCGACCTTCTCTTACCTTTGACTCTGCAAAAATTCTGTTTCTCTTATTCATTCTCGTCTGGACTATTGTAACTCTCTTCTAATCGGTCTACCAAACTTTCCCCCCTCCAATCTGTCTTGAATGCTGCAGCCAGGATCATATTCCTCGCCAATCGTTACACCGATGTCTCTACCTTGTGCCAGTCCTTACACTGGCTACCCATCCACTCCAGAATCCAGTACAATCTTATTGCCCTCACCCACAAAGCACTCCATGGCTCAGCACCACCCTACATCTCCTCCCTTGTTTCAGTCTACCACCCTACCTGTGCCCTCCGTTCTACTGATGACCTGAGGTTAGCATCCTCGATAATCAGAACCTCCCACTCCCGTCTCCAAGACTATACACGTGCTGCGCCAATTCTTTGGAATGCACTTCCCAGGTCAATACGAGTAGTCCCCAATCCCTACAATTTTAAGCGTGCCCTGAAAACTCATTTATTCAGACTGGCTTACCGCCTCACATTAACCTAACTATCCCTGTGTGGCACAGTCAAAAGTTTTACCATAACCAGGTTCCCCGTATCATGTTCCCACATGCTTTAGGCATCTATTAGCCCTCTGTGTCCATATGGTTACACACTTAACATTATGGCTGGTCCAAACAATCAAGGCAATTGTTACCACCCACCTTTCGTGTCTCCCCTTTTTCCCTCAGATTGTAAGCTTGCGAGCAGGGCCCTCATACCTCTTGGTATCTGTTATGATCTTTGTGATTATTGTTATGCTGTAATGTCTATCGTCTGTACAAGTCCCCTCTAAATGTAAAGTGCTGCGGAACATGTTGGCGCTATAGAAATAAAATTATTGTGTTGTCTTGAAAAGCTGGGAAAAAAAATTCCAAGTGCGGTAAAATAGCAACAAAAAAAAACAAAAAAAAAAACACACGACAAAACCAGGCAACACAATTGTCTGCGTTTATTTGCTCATTTGGCAGTAAGTGACCAAGCAATGTGATTCTCCGGATACAAAACACGCATAGTTATTTTATTTAAGTGGTTAAAAAAAAAAATAAATAAATAAGAAATTTGTGTTTACAAAGAACAAAAAAAAAACCCCACAAAAACTATAATCTTAAGCTGGAGTCACACACAGCGACTTACCAGCGATCCCGACAACGATATCAACGTGACAGGATCGCTGATAAGTCGCTATGTGATCGCTGATGAGCTGTCAAACAGACAGCTTCACCAGCAATTAGCACAGCGACGCCGCGCGCATGGCATCGCTGTGTTCGTTAGCGCTGATGCCATATTCATGTCAAAAATAGAATTAAAATAAAAAATAGTTATTCTCACCTTCCAAAGTCCCACGCAGCATTCCCGCCTCAGTAATCCTTTGCGAGAATTACCGTGATGACGTCCGTTCTCGCGGGATCGCGAAGTCTCGGTCATTCTTGCAAAGGATTACTGGGACCGGGAGCGTGGAGAGGCGGGAAGACTGCACGGGACGCCGGAAGGTGAGAATAACTGTTTTTATTTTACAGCTGATCGCTGGTCTCCCGCCTGTCACAAGCAGCGATGCGTGCTGGCCAGCGGGAGATCAGCGACGAAAAAAATGTCCAGAGGTTTCTTGCAGCGATCAGCAATACCGGCAGGGGGGCCGGTCACTGATCGCTGTCTCACACAGCGATCTCGCTGGTGAGATCACTGTTGTGTCACAAACGTTGTGACTCAGCAGCGATCTCGCTAGCAAGATTGCTATGTGTGACGGGGCCCTTAGGTTCTTTTTTCTTGAGAGCCTCAACATTTTCAGGATATGGACCTAGGGCTTGTTTAATGGGGCAGGTCTGATATTTTGATTATCACACAGTTGGGTGTTGCATCAGCTGAAAAACTGCTTTTTTTCCCCCCTTCTTATGGAGGTTACAGATTGGATTTTATAATTTTTGATATCAAGACTTATGAACAGAGATACCATGTATTTGTTTTCTTAATTTTTAATGAGGGAAAAGGGGGGGGGGGTGTTTTGAATTTCTCATTTTTCTTAAAAAAAAACAACAACTTTTGACTGCAATTGTCAGTCTCCTTCATGATCGAAGATTTGTTCGTTTTTGCTCACCTTCTTCCCAGAGCCATAGCTTTTTAATTTTTCGGTCAATATGGTCATGTGAGGGCTTTTTTTTTTTGCAGGACGAGCTGTACTTTTGAACACCACCATTGGTTTTAACACATACATACATTAGTACTTGTGTACTGGATAACAGGAAAAAAGTTCAAAGTGCTGTGAAATTGCAAAAAAAAAAAAAAAAAAAAAAAAAAAAAAGCCATTTTCCAATACCCGTAGCTTTTGTATTTTTCGTGATCTTGGGTTGGGTGAGGGCTTATTTATTGTTTGCTGAGCTGATACTTTTAATTATACCATTTTTGTGCAGATACAATCTTTTAATCGGCCATTATTGCAGTTTAATACAACGCTGTGATGACCCAAAAAACGTAATTCTGGCGTTTTGACTCTCGCTAGGGCATTTAGCAATCAGGTTAATCCTTTATCGATAGATCGGGCGATTCTGAACATAGCGATACCAAATGTATTTGATTTTTTTATTGTTTTATTTTGAATGGGGAAAATGTGGGGTGGATATATATATATATACACATATATATATATATATATATATATATATATATATATATACACACACACATACATACATACACACAGCTCAAAAAAATAAAGGGAACTCAGGCAGAATAAATCCAAGTAGATCAAACTTCTGTGAAATCAAACTGTCTACTAAGCAAGCAACACTGATTGACAATCAATTTCACAGGCTATTGTGCAAACGGAATAGACAACAGATGGAAATTATTGGCAATCAACAGATGGAAATTATTGGCAATTATCAAGACACTCAAAGGAGTGTTTCTGAAGGTGGGGACCACAGGCCACATCTCAGTACCAATGCTTTCTGGCTGATGTTTGGTCACTTTTGAATATTGGTTGTGCTTTCACACTCGTGCTAGCATGAGACGGACTGCAACCTGCACAAGTGGCTCAGGTAGTGCAGCTCATCTAAGATGGCACATCAATGCGAGCTGTTGTGAATTCGCTTTCTGGCCTACCTCTGGTTACTGCTGAAGGTAGTGGAGCTGGCCAAATTGACAGGGGTTGCGAGTTCTCTTTCTGGGCTCCCTCTGGTGGTTACTGGAGGTAATGGAGCTGATCTGATTAACAGAGGCTTGTCACCTGATAATGAGGAAGACGATTGGAGATCTGGGGTTTCAGACCGGGATTTAAGACAGCCAACTCCCTCTATCCCTGCTGGTGATTTTCTTCCTGCCTCCTAAGGTCTTAGTTTCCAGCTCAGTCCCTGCATGTTCAGCTAAGTGTTCATTTGCTATTCGGTTTACATTTGATCTGGTTTTGTCTATTTCAGTTTTGTGTGGGTCAGCCAGCTCCGGCTGGGGCTGTGCTGAATCACCATCCATAAGTTACTGATTGTGCCAGTTAGTTTTTGTCCCTCATTAGATTGGCCTCTTTTTGCTCTGCTTTCAGAATACACCAAGGTGCTGATATAGTGGGCGAAGTCATGCGACTTCAGTATTTTTTTTGCATCAGACGTGTTGGACTTTTTTGCATGGTTTTTTGCGTGATTGCAGACAGTGTCTTTCCTGTCCTGGCTAGTCAGTGTGGGCCCCATCGTTTGCTCAGTCTATTTTCCTACCTGCGTTTGTGTTTTCATCTTGTCTCACCGACAATATATGTTTGGGGGCCATCTATTCCTTTGGGGTCTGCTCTGGGGCAGTTTAGATTTCCCCTTTCTTGCTTTAGGCTTAGTTAGCTCTCCGGCTGTGCCGAGGCAGCTAGGATCATCGTAGGCACGCTCCACAGCTACTGCTAGTTGTGTGGCTAGGATCAGGGGTCTGCAATCCGCTTTGCTACCAACCTCTGGTTTTCTGTGGCTTAGCTTGGGCTTGCTCTCCTCCTCGGTGACCAAATCATAACAGCGAGCTGTGGCAAGGTGGTTTGCTGTGTCTGTCAGCGTAGTGTCCAGAGGCTGGAAGCGCTACCAGGAGACAGTCCAGTACACCAGGACACGTGGAGGGGGCCGTAGGAGGGCAACAACCCAGCAGCAGGACCGCTACCTCTGCCTTTGTGCAAGTAGTAATAGGAGGAGCACTGCCAGAGCCCTGCAAAATTACCTCCAGCAGGCCACAAGTGTGTATGTGTCTGCACAAACAGTTAGAAACAGAGTCTATGAGGATGGTCCGAGTGCCCGACATCCACAGATGGGAGTTGTGCTCAAAGCCCAACACCGTGCAGGACGCTTGGCATTTGCCACAGAACACCAGGATTGGCAAATTTGCCACTGGCGCCCTGTTCTCTTCACAGATGAAAGCAGGTTCTCACTGAGCACATGTGACAGACTTGACAGTCTGGAGATGTCGTGGAGAGCGATCTGCTGTCTGCAACATCCTTCAGCATGACCGGAATGGCAGTGGGTCAGTAATGGCATTTCTTTGGAGGGCCGCACAGCCCTTCCATGTGCTCGCCAGAGGTAGTCTGACTGCCATTTGTCTACCGTGATGAGATCCTCAGACCTCTTGTGAGACCATATGCTGGTGCAGTTGGCACTGGGTTCTGCCTAATGATGGAAAACGCCAGACTTCATGTGGCTGGAGTGTGTCAGCAGTTCCTGCAAGATGAAGGCATTGAAAGCTATGGACTGGCCCGTCCGTTCCTCAGACCCGAATCCGATTGAGCACAGCTGGGACATCATGTCTCGCTCCATCCACCGTCACGTTGCACCAGACTGTCCAGGTGTTGGCAGATGCTTTAGTCCAGGTCTGGGAGGAGATCCCTCAGGAGACCATCTGCCGCCTCATTGTTTTAAGGACAATACATTCCACTTTAATTTTGTGTGCGACTTTTTTCTACTTTTGGCATGCTTCAATAGTCTCCATGGGAGACCTGCATGTAGCAGAATTGCTGACTTGCTATGAGCGCCAACCACAAGGTGGCGCTCATAGCAATCCAGCAGTGACAACCACAGAGGTCTCCATGAGACCTCTGGTTGTCATCATGCAAACCTATCGGTGACCTGCGATCACGTGATGGGGGTCACCGATGGGCAGATTTCCGGCCAGATGGCCGGAAGCGCACGTTAAATGCTGCTGTCAGTTTGACAGTGGCATTTAATGGGTTAATAGCCAGGGGTGGATCGCAATTCCACCCGTGGCTGTTACGGACACATGTCAGCTGTTCAGAACAGCTGATATGTGCCAGGAAAGATGTGGGCCCACCACCGGAGCCCACATCAAAGGGAGGGAGTCCGACATCGGCGTAAATGTACGCCCGATGTCGGAAAGGAGTTGTGTCACGATACACTTGATAAAAGCTCCTAATCAGGTATAAATGTTAACAGAAAAAGATTAAAAATGTACAACTATTAAAGAATACCTTATGTTCTCCGATTTGATTGTAAACGGCCGAGATTGTGGGAGGGATCCAAAGATCCATGTTTGCAATAATAATCTTTATTTTTATATAGCGCCAACATATTCCGCAGCGCTTTACAGTTTGCACACATCACTGTCCCCGATGGGGCTCACAATCTAAATGCAATATATACACACACGATGATTCTAATACACCTTGATATATGTAAACTTTTTTAAACTATTGAAAGATTCGACAGGATAAAAGTTACAAATAATAAAGTATAAGGTCAGAATTTGAACATTTACCTTTATCCATAGAACATGGTCGTACCATCACACTCAATAGCGTAAACAAAGAAAAAAGCCAAATATAGATAACACTGGCGGTTCTATGCTTCAAATTTATATACAGAAGCTCGTATTGGGTTAATATCGAGAGCTGCAGGTGATAAAAGGACAGGTTCTGTGCATGCCCGTCAAGACTGAAAATACAATGATAGTAATAATATCAGCGCGCTATCAGTTCTGAGAGTGGTACAAAGATACTTCCTCTCAAACGTGAAGATAAAGGTCAGGATGCTTGATAAAAAAATGGTTTCACTGGTGCTGTGTGTTGAGCTGAATAGAAAAAAATAATTTTTTTATATATAATTGCGAGAACAACTGGGTGCAAAAGGGTAGACTATATGAATTAATACGCCTCACACTAAAAGCCAGAAAATCATAGGCTATACAATTAGAGCAACAAGCACTAACATACATTTGGAGCAAACAAACAGGTAGGCGTATTAATTCACAGTCTACCCTTTTTCACCCAGTTGTTCTCGCAATTATATATAAAAAAACAAAACTTTTTTTTTCTATTCAGCTCAACACAGCCCCCACTGAAACAGTTTTTTTTATCAAGCATCCTGACCTTTATCTTCACATTTGAGAGTAAGTATCTTTGTACCACTCTCAGAACTGATAGCGCGGTGATATAGCGTATTAGGACAGGCTCCATTATGAATCATTGCACTTGCGATAAAATTAGCTAGTTTCTTATCAAAATTTAGAACACGTACCAATTAGGGTCATATCAGAAGTACACGCTTTTAGTCTATGCATATATCACAGTGCTGAGGTCACAGCACTTCAGTCCTGCTGGGAACACAGTCTCAGTGACCGGAGGTAATCTCGATGACGTCACTGACGCTGCGCTCGCAGCAGCTCCTACGCCAGTGGTTCTCATCAGCCTGGACGGTCGCATTTTGGCACCGTACAGGTTAAAAACTATTAATCCCCCAGACATGGATTACGGCGTGGGACACAACGACCGACAGGTGAGATGTTTTTTTATTGTAGAACAAGGGCTTCGGTGAAATAGGCGTTGGACGAGTACAACTTATTTTTAAATAAAATGGAAAACTGTTTTGTCTTATTTCTAATAAAGGATTTTATTCTGGCTGTGTCTTTATTTACCATGTAACTATACGATTAGTATTGGAGAGGTGTCTTATAGACACCTCTCCATTACTAAGCCATGGTCTTGATGTCACCTGACAATAGAAAGGTGACATCAACCCACAAATATGAACCCAACTTGCCACCGCTCCAGGGCAAGTGGGAAGAGTCTGGCAAACCACCATAATTGGCACATCTAACAGATGTGCCTTTTCTGGGTGGCTGCGGGCTGCTATTTTTTAGGCTGGGAGGGGCCAATAACCATGTCCCCTTACCAGCCTGAGAATACCAGCCCTCAGTCAGCTGTGAGCTTTAGCAAGGCTGGTTGTCAAAAATGGGGAGGGAGCCTCAGGCAGTTTTTTTTAGTAATTACTTAAATAATTAAAAAAACACGTCATGGGGACCCCTCTATTCTTGATAACAGCCTTGCTGAAGCTGACAGCTGGAGGGTTGTAGCTGAACTTAGTTTTTCCAGGCTGGTTAGCAAAAATACAGGGGGAACCCACACAGGTTTTTTTTTTTTTTTTAATTTACAGCGCAGGAGCAGCTGATGAAGGCCGGCTTAACACTACCGTAGAATACAGGCGAGTGCTATGTGAGAAAACATCGTAGAACTCAGCCCAGGGCAGTTCACATCGTTTATTTTCTCAGCCGTATTTGGCGTACATGTAAAATCGCAGCATGCTGCAATTGTCACCGAGACTCGCCAGTGCAAGATTATTGATGTGAGAAGAAAAAAAAAAAAAATAATAGCACAGCACCACAGACCATGCGAGTGCGGTCTGATTTTTATGCACCGATGTCCTTTGAAAAGCCAGCATTTCATGTACCATGTACAGTAAAATCACATTGACCGGTTAGAATGGAATAGATATATACCAGAGAGGTGAATATTCATTTCTCTTAAGTAGCGGCACACGTGAACGCCCGGCAGTTGCAGGAAGGCTTCGGCTGACACTGTGCGCACTACTGAAGAGCAATGAATACTCACTGCTCTCTGCACACACAGTCCTGGCATGCAGAGCAGTGAGTATTTGGGCAGCTGCTTTTCGGCTTGCAAGCAGCAAATGAATTCCCTGCCATGCGCTCCTTACAAGCATATAGCAGCTGCTGGCATCGGAACAAGACGCTGCGAGGAAGCGCCGGGAAGTGTGTTTTTTTTTTTTTTTTAAATGTATTCTGATGGGGCCATGCATACTAGGATGAGATGAGGGCAATCATTGCTGCCAGGATAGGGATGAGAGAGCAATCATTCCTGCCAGGATAGGGATGAGAGAGCAATCATTCCTGCCAGGATAGGGGATATAAAGTACAGAATTGACCAGGGCTGTGGAGTCGGTAAGCCACAGTTGCGACTCCGACTCCTGGATTTTATCAGGCTCCGACTCTGGCTCCGACTCCTTCATAAATGGCCAATTCATAACAAATTTACTGTTGTAAAATATTAAACATCGTGCTTATTCAGTTTCTCACCATCATATAAGTAATCAGACCACTTAGAGCAAAAACTACATTTATTAGAATACAATTAGAATATAGCAAATAACTTTTATAAACTTTTATAAACTAAGTAAATGTGCAACACTTTTATGCAGTTAATAAGAAGAAATCTATAAATTTGTCCTCAGAAAAAGTATTGCCTCTGTCAGATCCTCCTTCATGGATGCCCTCAAATCTGATCTAATTATTTTGAGAGCAGAGAACAACCTCTCTACACTAACTTGTGTTGGTGGCAAAGCAGTAACCACTCGGGCAACATCTCTGACAATGTCAGGATACAGAGGAATCGCTTGTTGCACTGTTATTTTTGATGAACGGTCAAATTTCTCAACTTCTTTTAGTGCACATGAAAAATTCTGCTGAAATGTACTGGCTGTGTTCCTTGATGGGGATGACTCCTCTTCTATGCGGGAACGCTTTGCACGGTCCTTGTGATCCAAATATTTTTCGAAATTAAATTCTTCATCAGTTGATGAGGGTGAAGATGTGGCAGGACGACCAAATTCTTCTTGTTCCTCCTGACTGTTCTGCAACCCTTTCATCCTTACTGCTATTTCAAACAGAGCTTCTTTTCCTTTACTTAGCTGTTGATCATCTAGAAGAATCCGATGCATTGGGTCTACATAAACAGCTGCCAAAAGAATGTTATTTTGTAATAGTAGCTCCTCTCTCCGTTTCATTGATGTAGCAATGCCACTTGCAATTAACCCTCCTCTTTGGGACAGGCGAAACATCAGGTTCTTCCACTCCTTTAAGAAAATACCTGGAGTCCTCTGCTTGTAATTTTTTAGTCACTGTAAATGGGTGCTCTAGCAATTTTTCCAGCTCAGTCACCTGATTCCACTGACTTTCATTTAGCGTCAGTTGAGGGTTAGCCATGTCTACAAGAAAGGTTTTCAGTTCAACCAAGCGCTGAATCATTAAGTACTGCCCCATCGTGTGGCTTGATCAATAATTGCCCCTTTTCCAGCACGTCTTCAAAATTGAGTCAACTTTAGAGGTTCTGGCAACAGTAGCCAATTTTCTCACCTTGCCAATCAGTGCAGCAGCATGTCCTTCTTGCAAACTGTCTCTTATAGCCAGCTGTAGCGTATGCACAACACAGCGCATGTGATGAATGAAAGAACATATTGACACAGTTTCAACAAGATCATCTAAACTATCATGTTGCTGTTCATCTGAAGCAACTTCAGTTTGCTCCTCAGTTACAATACTGTGTTCCTCTATTTCAAACATTTCTGTGTCTGTGGACCCAGAATGTTCTTCTAGCTGCTGGTCACCATCATTACTCATTCATTAGCTTAATAGTACTTATCATATTTGAAGCATTGTCAGTTACGACAGAAAGAACTTGCTCTTTTTTAAGTTCATAGTCTTGCAGAATCTTTTCCACAAAGACCTGGAGAAACTCACTGGTGTGATGAGCTTTGGTGTCTTTTACTGCCAATGTCTTGGTAACTATTTCATTTTTGTCACAAACAAATCGGACATTGATGGCAAAATAGTTCACTTTGTGACGTGTGCAGGCATCCATTTTAAGAAACAGAAAGCGTCCCTTGAGAGTTTTTTTAAGTTCTTCCTTTTGTTTAAAAGCTTCTACGATTACCAATTTTCTAATACTCTCTCTCTCTCCAGAGAAACACCAAGCTTGCGGGCCATTTCCCCATTCAGACACATAAAAGCTGGTCGTGAAAATAATGAAATAGGCACACTATCCTTTACAACAAGCTCTATGATCTGTTTTTTAAATGTATCTACTGTCATTGTCACAGTAACTTTGTCACTGACAAAATATCTTGCAACTGATGGCTGCAAAGTTCTCTGCTCCTTTGTTTGGCTGGAAGAGCTGGGCACTGGTTCATTGGTTTGGATGCAGTCTCTCTCATCCACTGCTTTCAGTACTTCTGGATGAAAGTGCTGCAAATGTCTCTTTAGATTAGAAGCTCTGGTAGGAGCATTTTTATCTTTGCCTGAATATGCACTCATCTTGGCTTCACAGCATTTGTTTTCGTCTGGATCATTTGTCATACACTGACAGACATAATGTTTTCTATCTTGAGTGATGGTGAAATGTTCAAATACAGCTGATTTAATGTGATGCTTCTTTGACATTCTCAGGTTTTTAATTCTGCATTCACAATCCAAATGACAATTGTTTTTCCTAAAAACAATTGTACAAAATTATTGCCAGGTCGTACAACTGATATAGTGGTCAGTAATACTGTTATTATTCCTCATGTACTCACAGTTAACTGATGCAAAGTTTGTTGAAAGGATAATACTTCTTACAGTGTTCCTCTTCTGAGTAGCAGGCAGCTGTGAGATGCTTGGAAGACGCACACCTAGTATGATCTAGTCTAGAGGAGGAGCTTTACTACTAAGAATTTGCAACACATTTTCACTTTCAGTTTCATACATTGTAAGTAGGGGGGTTGGGGCAGCATGAGGTTAACCAAGTATAAGATTAGATAAGGGCAGTGGAGAACAGTGACACACAAGAAGTAAGAAATGTCTCTATCTCCAGCAGAACTGCTTATCACTGTTGTTCATAGTTTGATAGAACATATATATTTGAGTAACATTTATAAAATTTATATGAAAGTTCAATTATGAAATATTAATATATTTTTTTTTTAAAGCTGGAGTCGGGAGTCGGTACATTTCTACCGACTCCAACCAAAACTAACTCCGACTCCACGACTCAGACTCCACAGCCCTGGTGGTAAGAACCACACTCAACTGGTTTATCTGGCTTGCAAATCACCACTACGGTGGTATCCCCACATGTATTCAGGCTGTCTAGCAGCTGCAAATCTTGCAGCTGCGGCGACAAACTAAATCTCTGAACACGCCCAAAATACTCAGAATTCGGATAATATTTAGAGGGTCACAGAGTAATTTCCCTACTCAGTTTTGCTGTAGAATATAAGCATCAGGTGCAATTCTCAAAAAGAACAGTAGGTGGTAGCAGCGCACTGCAATTGCATAGGTTGAGGTCTCTTATTAGCATCATAAATTGCTCCAAGCAGCGCAGGGAAAGTAACGCAGGTCTCCATACCCTCCTCTGCCTGCAAAAGTCCCTATACTTGTGCCGCCACCAAGCCAGTCAAGACAGCCACCCTCGGCCGATTCCGGATCCTTTGACCGCACCCTGCGTCTCTCCTCGGGTCCAGAGTCCTCCAACGCACGTCAGGGAGATCTCCAAAACGGCCAATACACTCTAGCTCCACACTCACCGCCAGTTACCATACAGCTCTAGCGGCCCGCTCTCTAGCACTCAGTCCCATGAGCGCACTTCCCAGCCTCCTCTTTGACCTCAACTCACTTGGTAAGCAGTAGGCGGGTGGTGTCCCACCGGCCTTGAGGGTAACCAGCACACTGTTTCAAGGTCCGCATGTGGGCCGCACTCCCTCTGAGCCCCGGGGCAAGTGAGGGCTCCATCTTGTCCTGCCGATGCTAGGGTGTCTCACCCAGCTGTATCGAGGCTCAAAACTGCAATATTCTAGGCAGGAACCAGATATTTGCTAAAATACCAGAGAGCTCAGCTCTGCACTCCGCTTTTTTTGATGTCTTGGCTACGCCTCCCATGTGTGTACACTTTGATATCACTTCACATGCAGTAACATTTCAAGTTCTCCCCCCCCCCATCTAATCTACTTAAAGGTAGTACGAGGAGTGAAAAATATTTAAGTCCACTTTATAGATTTGTAAATAGTTAAAAATTCAATAATTGAAGCAAAAGACCTATGTGACCACAGCTGCCACATCACTACCTTTAGCGGCACCTTACACACTGTAGGGGTCAAAATGTTCCCTACCTTATTCCAGATTCACAGTAATACACTATTCTTAAAAAAAAAAAAAAAAAAAAAGTGGGGACAATTAACTTCCGAAAATAAAAAACACTTCCCTACTTAGTCATCATATGCTTGATTGGGAATCAATCTCGTATGTTATAAAATCACTAGCTATGAGCCCGTTCTACGCCCAGGTGGCGGGCATTTTTATTGGTATATGGTCTCCCATTCTGGCATGTGCTGCCCCCCTCCTATCCTGGTGTGCATGGCACCCCTCATCCCTATCCTGGTATGCATGGTACCCTCACCCCCCAATCCTGGTAAGCATGGCACCCTATTCCTCATCCTGGTATGCATGTCCCCCTCACCCCCAATCCTCGTATGCATTGTCCCCTCACTCCCCAATCCTACTACGCATGGTCCCCTCACCCCCCTTTTGCGGTATACATGGTCCTCTCACCCCCCCATCCTGTATGCTTGGTCCACTCACTCCCCTATCCTGGTATGCATGGTCCTCTCACCCCCCTTATCCTGATATGTATGGTCCCCCTCACCCCTATTAAACTACACACATACAAAAAAAAAAAAATACTCACCCTCCTTCCCTGTGCTCCAGCGCTGCCTGTCACGTTCTGCTGGAGGCCGGGGGAGGAGTCTGGCGCTGGAGTACGCGCATGCCCATAGCGCTGTCCGGTGCCATATTGCTGAAGACACTGCAAATGTGTCTTCAGTAAAATGGCGTCGGTTCGCGCTAAGCGCATGCACGATTCCGTCCGCACTCCTGCCCCGGTCTCTGGCCAAAAAAAGCGCCGCGGCAACGCTCCTCCCTGTCAGGCAAGTATGCAAGTATGGCGCCGGACTTAGCAGTATGCAGTGTGTATGCGTACCGCCATCTTCGACGCCATACACACTCCTCACTGCGCTGCCTCATTCTGTCTGGAACCAGACTGCGCAGGCGCGTCGCGCTTGCGCAGTCTATAAAGGCTTCAGACACAGTGACGCTTAGCCGGTTATATTATAGATTCTATAGTCAAGGAGCCAGTGTATGCCATACCAGTATGTCAAATATTGGTAAGGGGATGAAGTTGCATATGGATCATAAACAAGAGACAGTTGTAAAAGAAAAGATAGACAAAGTCCTCCTCCTGTCTTTTCTGGCATTCAGCTACAAAATCCTGAACCTGTGAATGCAGACCAAGGAGTGTCGGGTTATTTAGGACCAAAACAACTGTTCCTTGACTGTTACCTCCCCATTTTCTTTCACAGCACTATACGTTCTCAAGAAAAAAGCATACCAATAGTTCAGGGGGTCCATCTTCAGCATCTTCTGCTGACTGCTCCTCACCGATTTTACTGCATGAAAAAAAAAAAAAAAAAATTATACAGATTTCAGTTGTGAATCTAAGAAACCTTGACTGCAAAACAAAATTAAAAAAAACTGTCCATGCATTGACCAAATAAATTTTTTTTTGTTTCTTTAAGTACCGTAAAAAGTTAGAGTAAGTTTGCTTTGAGGCAACTGAAAAAATAGAAGCGCCAAAAAGGCTTACTATTACAAACTTAGTGGGTGTATTGTGGACAACTCCCTTATATTTATACGTACCTCAAATCCCAAACATTAAGTCTGCGATCAGTTCCACTTGAAGCTAGGATCGTTTCATTATGTGGTGACCAGTGAACCTAGTAAGGAGATAGTAATTAGAGCCACACAAGCAGGCTGCAAGTGACCAAGTAGTCACAGATTATATCAAGATAGCACAACAGCCACATATTTTCAGCACACACACCTGAAATATCTCATCTTTATGGGATTCAAATGAATGAAGTTTAAGCTTCAGGTTCCGGAGATCCCACAGCGCCACAGTCTACAAGAGATAACCAGTGAGCACAATACAAGCTTTATTCACATATGAAATCTCATATGGACAGCTGACACCTACATTTCTTAATCAATCCAAAGTGTCACCACTCACTTTTTTTTAGTAACCCCTTGTGATCAGGTAGAGGGGCTTTAGCCATTTCTAAGCTAACTTTACTGAGATGAGCAGTTACTAAAGAACTCTACTTTAGGTTTTGGGTAAAAGAATGGGGAACAAACTGCAGCTTTACTGGAATATATAAAAAAAAGTAATGGGGGAGGAATTAGATTTAGATCGGTACCATGTACATATTCTATGGAAAAAGGATGAATAGGTCTTCTAGAGACAAGAAGACACCTTCTACACAACTTCTCATAACACATTGCAATATTGTTGACAATTCGAAAACAAACCTTATCAGCAGAGCCGGTAGCCAGGATAAATTCACTATATGGATTGAACGACAAGCAGTTGACTTCAGCGGTGTGTGCATCCACAGAATGACTTGGCTTAGAAGTTGTATTTGACCGAGTGTCCCATCTGCCAGATAAAATATGTTTGTTTCAGGCAATTGGTCAATAGATAAGCATATTACATGTCCAACTATGTCTACACTTCTCAACCTCCTGCCATTTCATATGACAGCAAGCATGCGATGTCACTTGGTGAAATTTGCCTGGGATTATGCACTTGAGCAAGACAGCAAAACAGTCAGAATTGGCCAGAACTATGCATATCCCATCACTTGGTCTCGGTAACAACAAATCTTCACAGCGCACACTGAGGATTCAGAAGTCTGCAGTCAAAGAATGACTGCAGACTTCTGTGATAAGCCCAGACAACCCCTTTAAAAGGACAATTTGATTTTAAATTTAGATTTTTTTTGTGGGTGAAGATTATGAGGATGTGGCCATCCTCAGTCCTTCAAGTTTACTATAATCTATACCAGACAGTGGAGTAAATTACAAACAAAATCTTTGCAGCTTAAAGGAAACATGAAACCAAACGACCGATTAATCTGCCCCCATGCTCCTGTAGGCAACTGAATAATAAACAGTGGTGATTGAAGCCAAGCTGACGATTCACACACAAGGCAAAAATGGTCACCCCAAGTCAGACCGGTACAGCAACCTGGCCGAGTCACCAAATCATCCTTGAAAACATGCCCATCGGTGGTGCCAAAATAAAGCAAAAAAGAGGGCAGACATTTGACATGTACAGGATTTCAAATCAAATGGGGACAGGAATGGTGCACTCTGGACTGGTGTGTGGGAGAGATCTTGAGCAGGAAGCTTGGTGAGGCCAATGCATATGCACCCCCTGTTCATGACAGGTGTCCTGATCCAGGACCCTAAAGGTATGTGTGCACGCTAAGTACTTGCAACAGATTTCTACAGCAAAACCATGTCTCTTAGGCCTCTTTCACACTTCCGTTTTTTTGTTCAGTTGCAATCCGTGAAAAAATGCAAAAGACGGATCCGTTTCCGTCGTATGCCACCGGACCGTTGTTTTGACGATCTGCTGAAGTCGGAAATTTTAAGGAACCGCAGCCTGGAAGAAAGAATTTTTTCTGCCACCAGATGGGATTTGGGGTTAAATTTCTGGCCAGGAAATTCTTTCGGGCATGCTCAGTTTGAAAAGGCGGATCCGTGCAGAGAAAAAACGTTTCATTGTCAGTCCACTCAAGTAAGCGGACACCAAAATTTTGGCGGATCCGTCAAAAAACGGATCCAACGGATGACCAGCTGTCAAAATCCGCCGCTAATGCAAGTCAATGGGGAAAAAAAACGGATCCGCCAAAAAAAAAAAAAAAAAATGGCGGATCAGTTTTTTCCCCCCTCAAAACGGCAGATTTTGACTGATGGAAACAAACGTAAGTGTGAAACAGGCCTTAGCAGGAACAAGTTTTGCAGATGAAAAATGCCAGAAGAATTGACATGCTGCAGGTTTGAATCTGCTTTAAGTCAGCAATGAAAAAATAAGCATGTGCATGAGACTTTAGAAGTCTCATTCACTTCACTGGTATAGTAAAACATTGCATTTTCTTCCTGTTGCAAAAAAGCAACATGTAGACAAGCCCTTAAAGTAGTGGCAGCTATACATGCATCTGAGCCTGGAGGTGGTGGCCCTTGCAGGCAGGAGTGTACACATCTCCCGTGGGGCCCTTCAGTCAAGAGATCCTAGTGATCGCTGACACCAGGCCCCTTCCACTCGTACTCATTCAGGAACACAGAGCCAGGGAGAAGGAACGTCATGCAGGAAGAGACGCTGGTCAATGGCAGCGCTCACCGGCTGCTGCCTCTGACTTCCTGCATGTCACGCTGTTATGAATGGGTCACCAATGAGAGCAGGCCCGAGCTGAGCCACAGAACACCAGAGAGGTTGGTAACTAAGCGGATTGCAGACCCCTAATCCTATCCACACAACTAGCAGTAGCCATGGAGCATACCTACGATGATCCTAGACGCCTCGGCACAGCAGGAGAGCCAACTACGCCTAAAGCAAGAAAGGGGAAATCTAAGCTACCCCAGAGCAGACCCCAAAGGAATAGATAGCCCCCAAACATATATTGTTGAGTTAGACAAGATGAAAACACAAACGCAGGTAGAAAAATAGACTGAGCAAATGATGGGGCCCACACTAACTAGACAGGACAGGAAAGGATAGACACTGTCAGCAATCATGCAAAAAAGCCCTGCCAAAACGTCCAACACAACTGATGCAAAAAAAAAAACAAAAAAAAACCCTGAAGTCACACGACTGCCTCCCACTATATCAGCACTCTGGTAGATTCTGAAAGCAAAGCAAATAGAGAGCAATCTAACAGGGGGCAAAACCAACTGACACAAGCAGTAACATATGGGCGGTGATTCAGCACAGCACCAGCCGGAGCTGGCTGACCCGCACAAAGCAGGCATAGACAGAACCTGAACAAATGCAAATAGAAAGCAAATGAATCACTTAGCTGGACAATGCAGTGACAGAGCTGGATACGTCAGACCTCAGGAGGCAAGGCAGCAAAAAAAAAAACAAAAAAAAAACAAAAACAAACAAACAATCACCAGCAGGGATAGAGGGCATCGGCTGTCTTAAATCCCATTCTGAGGCCCCAGATCTCCAGTGGTCATCCTCATTATCAGGTGGCAAGGCTCTGTCAATCAAATCAGCTCCACTACCTCCAGTAACCACCAGAGGGAACCCAGAAAGAGAACCTGCAACCCCTCTGTCAAACCGACCAACTCCACTACCTTCAGCAATAACCCGAGGGAGGCCAGAAAGCGAATTCACAACAGCACGCGCCCCAATGGTGAGTGTTCACCTGTAGAGCTAGGAGGCCCAGGCCACACAGCACACTTGGGAAATAAGTGTAGAAAGAGCAGGACTTGCTTCTGGAAAGGGAACAGTGCAGGGAACAGAAGACCCATTGCATCACTTTTAGGGATTGGGGGGGGGGGTGTGGAAGGCTCACTTCAATGTACCCCCCACCTCCCACAGTGGTTTCTGCAGCCCTTTCCAGCTGATCTATAACACCATGTGGCAGACCTCTTCCATGGCTTAACATTTGATATGGAATGATTGGGTTGGGGGGGTGAAACATGGATTTTTGTCAAGCTCACCGTAAAATCCTTTTCTCCGAGACGCTCATTGGGGGACACAGGTACTGTGGGTGTATATGCTACTGCCGCCTGGAGGCTGACACGAAGCGAAAAAAAGAGGTTAGCTCCTCATCCGCCATATACACCCTCGCCCCGATTGCAGGCGGAAACCAGTATAGTGCAAAAGCAGTAGGAAAACAACAAAATCAGCCTTAATGCAGGTAACAGGTCTAGAAAAAAAACACACCCTTAGATCAACGAAAATGCATATTTAAACAAACAAGAGCCAACTGGCTATCAGGGTGGGTGCCGTGTCCCCCAATGAGCGTCTGAGAAAAGGATTTTACGGTGAGTTTATCACAAAAATCCATGTTTCTCCTTCGCCTCACTGGGGGACACAGGTACTGTGGGATGTCCTAAAGCAGTCACTGGGTGGGAAGTGGACTCACCGATCCAAGCTACATGCACCTCCTGTGTAAAGGTGTGCCACTGCTGCTTGGAGAATTCTACTTAGGCTCGCATCCGCTGAAGCCTGAGTATGGATAGTGTAATGTTTGGCAAACATGTGCAGGCTGGACCAAGTTGCTGCCTTGCAAACCTGTTCCGCCTAAGCCTGGTGCTGAGGCACCCACTGCTCGAGTAGTGTGTGCTCTGATCCCTGCTGGAACCGGCGTGCCTGTGATGCGGTAGGACTCCTGAATCGTCAAACGAATCCATGTGGTTATGGTTGATTTTGAGGCAGCGAGTCCCTTCCTGTGCCCCTTGGGGAGCACGAACGTGTCTGTCTGCCAAAAGGGTGCCGTCCGTGACACGTACCCCCTGAGGACTCTTACCAGGTCCAATGTGTGAAGAGCCTGTACCGGTGCTAGACAAAATGAAGGCAAGACAATATCCTCATTAATGTGAAACGACCTTTGATAGAAAGGGTGGAGCAGGTCTGAGAACCACCTTATCCCTGTGGAAAGTGAGAAACAGGGCTCGGCAGGATAGGGCCGCAAGCTCCGAGACTCGCATGATAGAAGTTATAGCTACAAGGAATACCACATTACAGGAAAGGTACGACAGACATCCTGTAGCGGTTCAAATGGAGCTTCCTGCAGAATGCTTAGGACCAGGTTAAGGTCCCAGGCGTCCAGGGGCACCTTATAGGGAGGTACCAAGTGGGAGAATCCCTGGATGAAAGTCTTCACCTGCAAACTGGCAGCAATAATGTGTTGAAAAAGGACAGAGCAGATATCTGTGAACTTGGGGCCAACCCTGAGTCCAGGCCAGACTGGAGAAAGGCCAAGATGTTGGGAATAGAGAATCTTAGTGGAGAATAACTGCGGCCTCGACACCAAGAAAAGAAAACCTTCCAGGTGTGATGGTAAATTCGTGCCAAGGTAGGCTTCTGGGCGCTAACCATTGTAGCGACCACCTTGCACCCAAACCCCGCCTAGGTCAGAATCCAAGATTCAACGGCCATGCCGTCAAACACAGGGCCCTAAGCTCGGGTGGAAGATCGGGCCCTGAGATAGTAGATCTGGGCGCTCTGGCAGTCACCAAGGAACGTTGGCGAGCAGCTGTATTAGCTCTGCGTACCATGCTCGACGGGGCCAGCAGAAATCGCTGGAGCCCCTACTGTTTTGATCTTCTTGACCCTCGGAAGTAGTGGCAGTGGAGGGAATAAGTATGGGAGGCAAAACTGGTTCCATGGCAGAACCAACGCATCCATGGCGATCGCCTGCAGGTACCAGGACTGAGCGACAAACGTGGGCACCTTGGCGTTCAACCTGGAGGCCATCCGGTCCTCATCCGGTGTTCCCCACCGTTGGCAAATCTGCTGGAAGACCTCAGGGTGTAGTGGCCATTGCCCGGACGCAGGACCCTGTCGGCTGAGGAAGTCTGCCGCCCAGTTCTCCACGCCCAGGATGTGGACCGCCGAGTGGTTCCTCTCGGCCCAGTGAAGAACGTGCCCTACCTCGCGCATGGTTGCTCTGCTGCGGGTGCCCCCTTGATTGATGTAAGCCACTACTGTGGCGTTGCCCGACTGAATCCGGACGGGGTGGCCTGCTAGAAGGTGATGAAAGTGTTGCAGAGCCCGCCGGATCGCTCTTATCTCCAACAAGTTGATTTGGAGGCGTGTCTCCTGCGGCGACCACCGTCCCTGGGTTGGGTGGTGGCGAAAAACCGCTCCCCAGCCGAGGAGGCTGGCGTCGGTTGTGACCACCAACCAGTGGTGTGGGGGAAAAGGTTTCCCCTGAAGCAGGGAGGAACCGACTGTCCACCCTGAGAGGGCAACCGGCACCGGTGATTGAGCGTGAACAGATTCTTGTCCCAGGATGACAAGAGGGCATGCTGCAGGGGACGAAGATGGAACAGGGCGAACAGGATCGCTTCCATTGCTGCCACCATTTTTCCTAGACTCCTCATCCCAAAACAGATGGTGTGAGTGACTGGTTGGTGAAGTGTCCAGACTCCCTGTCGGAGAGCTAGGGGCTTGTCTCGAGGGAGAATTACCAACCCTCGGAAGGTGTCGAAGATCATCCCTAAAAAGGAAATTCTCTGAGCTGGAACAAGGGATGATTTCTTCATGTTGACCAACCACCCTAAGTGGGAAAGAGTATCTAGCGTGATGTTGACACTTTCCTTGCATGCCCAAATCGAAGGGCCCTTGTCCAAGAGGTCGTCTAGATAAGGCAAGGAGACTATGCCCCGGGAGTGCAGGATGGCCACGAAGACTGCCATGACCTTTGTGAACACTCTGGGGGTGGTGGCTAGCCCTGCAAACTGGAAATGTAGACCGTTGATGGCGAAACGTAGAACTCTTTGATGCGGAGGGAAAATGGGGATGTGTAGGTAGGCGTCCTGGATGTTGATAGAGGCCAAGTATTCTCCCTGCCCCATGGCCGATATAACTGAACGGAGAGGCTACATCCAGAAATGTCTGATCCTGATAAATTTGTGCAGAAGCTCCAGGTCCAAAACAGGCCCGACAGTCCCGTCCTTTTTGGGGACCACGAATAGGCTGGATTAGAAGCCCTGAGCCTTCTCGTGCTCTGGCACGGGAATAATGACTCCGTTGTGCTGGAGCAATTCGATGGCTCCTAGTAAAGCCCTTGCCCGGGTATGCACCTTGGGAAGACGGGAAAGAAAGCATTTGTGGGGGCACCTGACAAATTCTCTCTTGTACCTTGAGGACACCAGCTCTCACCCATTTGTCGTGTGTGATGGTGAGCCAGACGTGGTGAAACCAGAGTAGGCGGCCGCCTACCTTGCTGATGTCGCCTGAAAAATGCCTCGAGTCATTTGGCTGAGCATCTTTGGGACCTGGTCCTCTCGACCTGGACTGGTGAGTATGCATTCTCCCCAACGGGTTGGCTCTATATGAGACCTGTCGATCCCTATCCTGATTGGGGCGACCTGAAGCAGTGGAATTGGTCGCTGTAGTCCACCCGGGGTTGCGAAAGGCCCGAAAGTATTAAGTTATGTACCGGTAACTGTATTTTTCGGAAGCCCATGACAGCACCACGAGAGAGGGGATCCGCCCTTCAGGAACAGGAAACCTACAGATACAAAAGGGCGGCACCTCTCACGCATCAGTTGGATTACAGAGCTTGAGAGGCAACCATGGTTAGTACACCGCATATACACACACAATATATACAACCTATCTATCCTATTTACAATTCTTTAAACCATCTCCCACATAAGGTGAACTCATGAAAACAATCTTCTAAAGGAGTGCACCCCTATACGTGAACAAGGGAGGGAACTAAGGGTGCTGTCAAGGGCTTCCGAAAAAAACCGTTACCGGTACGTAACTTAATACTTTATTTGGAATCCCATGACAGCACCACGAGAGAATTACAGAGATGTAAACTAATCTAGGGAGGGACTACAGCCTGCAGCACCCTTAGCCCGAAGGTGAGATCTGAGGAGGCATCCATGTCTAACCGATAGTGGTTAAAAAAGGTGGAAGGAGATGACCAGGTGGCCGCCTTACATATCTGGTCAATTGATACTCCCAGTCTCTGCCCAGGATGATGCTATGGCACGAGTGGAATGCGCCCTCAGGTTCTGTGGAGCCAGACCGCCACCTGCTGTATAGGCAAGAGAGATAGCCTCCCTAATCCACCTCGATATCGTGCGCTTTGACACTCTACACCCTTTCCTGGGACCTTAGAAGGATAAAAATAATGCGTTCTCCTTCCTCCAAGGATCCGTGGCTGCTAAATATTTAAGTAGGCATCTCTTAACATCTAGAGCTTGAAGTTTTTGTTCTTTAGGATTGGTTGGATTAGGGAGGAAGGAAGGCCGAACTATCTCTTGTGTTCTATGAAAATGAGATGCTACCTTGGGAAGGTATGCCGGGTCTGGCCTTAGGATTACTCTATCCTGTAAGAATTCTGTGTAAGGGGGCAATCTGGAAAGTGCCTGCATGTCGCTAATACTACGTGCAGATGTTATGGCTACAAAAAAAGCTGTCTTAAGTGATATCATCTTTAGTGAAGCAGAAACCAGAGGTTCAAATGGTTTTTCTGTCATGGCTGTCAGGACTAAATTCAAGTCCCAAGGTATACACCCATCCTTAAGTATGGGCCTCGATCTGGTAACTGCCTTAATGAATCTCGCCACCCAATGGCTGCCGGCAATGTCGCATGCAAATAGGGCCCCTAAAGCTGAAACCTGTACTTTTAATGTACTAGTGGAAAGGCCCAACTCGAGACCCCTCTGGAGGAATTCCAGAATCTGTTTTATGGGTATTCCATCCCTGATATTAAACTCAAAAGGTGAACAGGAATCGCCTCCAGGTTCTAGCATCGATATCTGTGGTGGTTTGTTTCCTACTTTTTAGCAGTGTATCGATTACATTTTTTGAGAAACCTCTGTCCTTCAATAGTGCCCTCTCAAACACCATGCCGTCAAACGGAGTCCCGCAACTTGTGGGTGGTTGACTGGCCCCTGGTAGAGGAGATATGGAAGGTTCGGCAGTACCCAGGGATCGCTTACTGACATGGTCCTCAACCATGCAAACCAGGTCCTTCTGGGCCAGAAGGGGGCAATCAATATGACCCTTGCCCCGTCTTCCCTGATCTTCCTCACTACCAGAGGTAGAAGGTTCAAAGGCGGAAAAGCATAAGCCAGCGAGTAGTCCCATTTTATTAGGAGGGCGTCCACGGCCAGTGGATTTTTCCTGGGATTTAGGGAGCAGAAAGGTTTTTCCTTCCTGTTTTCTTTGGTGGCAAAGAGGTCCACCTCCGGTTGACCCCATTTGCAGACAATCTGGTTGTAGATGTCTGAGTTTAAAGCCCATTCTCCCTGATTTAGGGCCCTGCGGCTTAGAAAGTCTGCCTTCATGTTGTCTTTTCCCCTGATGTGGAGTGCAGTTAAAGATAGAAAATTTTTCTCGGCTATTTGAAGGAGACGTTTTGTTATCCGCATCAGGGTGTCGGAGCGGGTTCCACCTTGGTGGTTGACATAGGCTACCGCTACCTGGTTGTCCGAGAGTATCCTCACATGATGGCCCTGTAGATACATAATGAGTTTTTTTTAACGGCCAACTCAATCGCCAGCAGCTCCCTCTGGTTAGATGAGGTCTCAGCATCGGAGTCCCACTGTCCCTGTACCACTATGTCCCCCATATGGGCCCCCCAACCCCAAGGACTAGCGTCTGTGGTTATTACGCAGGTTATCTGCATCACCCCCCCCCCCCCGGCTAAATTTTCATCGAGCCACCACCTAAGAGATGTAATAGTTGAGGGGCTTAGCACTACTTGACCCTGCAAGGAGCCCTCTAAGGTCCTGCTATTCACCAGGACGGCTTTCTGAATGGCCCTAGTGTGGAATTGTGCCCACTTGACAGCTGGGATACATGAGGTTAGGGAGATTACAGGGACATGGCCTGCCTGAGGGTCATGGAGGGTTTATCGTTTGCCCGAAGAACCTGCTGCTGTATCTGCTGTAATTTATCTACGGGTAACAGACACTGCTGAGTTTCTGAATTTAACAGCAAGCCTAGAAACTTCTGGACCCTTATGGGCTGAAAACGGGATTTCTCATAATTTATTATCCATCCGAGGTTCTCTAATCTGGACTTAGCTTTTTCTATCCGAGATAGACAATGACCCACTGAATTTCCCACAATCAAAAAAATCATCTAAGTATGGGACAATTAAGATGTCAACTTCCCGTAAATGAGCCATAACTTCGGCCACTATTTTTGTAAACACCCGGAGCGCTGCTGAGAGACCAAAGGGAAGGGCTCTATATTGATAATGACGGATTATACAGTCTATTGATACCGCCACTCAGGAACTGCTGGAAATCTGCGTGGATAGGCACTTGATAGTACGCGTCTTTCAAGTCCACGACTGCCATAAAACACCCTTCAAACAGCATTTTTATTGTTGAATTGATGGACTCCATTTTAAAGGTGCGATTAACCAAAAATTCATTAAGGAAACGCAAATTAATAATCGTTCTAAAGGTTTTATCCGGTTTTTGGATTAGGAATAAGGGAGAGTAGAAACCTCTTCCTCTCAGATTCTGGAACCTCAGAACGTTTTTCAGGCACAGGTTCAAGACCTCTGCTTCTAAAGCCGCTTGTTCGAGGGGTGAAGATCTTAAGGGTGTTGGTTTAAAGGTATCCCGTGGGACTTGAGTAAACTCCAACCTGAGCCCGGTGGATATCACATTCCGCACCCAGTCACTATTGGTGACCTGTAACCATGCTGGGAGGAAGGATGACAGCCTACCCCCCACGGGAATTGCTAGTCATTGGTTCTGTCTTTTTCGTTTTCTTGACGAGCGCCTGAACATGAAGCCCGTACCTCTTCTATCTTCCCATCTGGGACGGTCTCTATTAGGTGAAGGGTTGCGCCTTCTCCTTTGACCGAATCTCCTATTAAATGGACGTCGGTAAGATGCGGACCAAAGATTTGGGAATTTTTTTTCTTATCATCCCCGGCCTTCTCCAGCAGTTCGTCCAGGACTGCTCAAATAAATATTCCCCTCACACAGGATAGTACAGAGTTTCGCCCTGGACTGAATATCTCCCGGCCAGCACTTTAGCCACAGGGCTCTCCGAGCCGCATTAGAGAGTCCTGCTGCCCTGGCGGCCATTCTGACTGCATCAGCAGAGGCATCCGCTAGGAAGGCTGCACCATCCTGGATTATTGGTAGGGCCCCAAGGATTGCCTGTCTAGATGTTCCTTGTTTTAACTGCGACTAACTGGTCCAACCAGACCATCATGGACCTGGCCATGCATGTTGATGCTACTGCTGGTCTTAAGGAACCAGCTGCTATCTCCCAGGTATTTTTAAGGAAGGTAAACAGGCCTTCCTGTCTAGAGGATCTTTAAAGGGACCCCATTGTCCTCAAAGGGTAGTGAGGATCTCTTTGATGCCTTCGCAATAGCTGCATCTAATTTGGGGGCCTTGTCCCAATTTATTGTTGAATCGTCAAAGGGATATCTCCGCTTGAGGGCTGGTGGTAGCGACCCTCTTTTATCTGGCTTTTTCCACTCTCTGCGGATCAGATCCTGAATCTTTTCGTTTAGTGGGAAGACTCTACGCTTCCTCTGCTCCAGCCCCCCGAACATGACATCCTGCATGGATAATTGAGGCTTCGGCTCCTCCACCTCCATTGTCCCTCTGACTGCTTTTACTAACTTGTCTACCCGGTCAAGCAGCAGGCAAAACCGACCAGAGTCCTCGTCTGAGGACGAGGGAGATGAAACATGGGAGTCCTTACTTCTCCTCCACTCTGTCGAGGAATCCGACTCCACCGGGTCCTCACCCCTTAAACTTTCTGGTTGGGACAGGGATTTTAAGGGTTTCCTTCATCTCTGCCCTGACTATATCCCTTAAACACGCCGCTACTGCGGGCGACTCCTTCGCCACTATCTGCTGGATACAGGGGGGGGGAAACAATCTTTTGGGGCATGAGTCTGGTAACGGGCAAGCACAGAGTGCGCATTCCCTGTGTTTGGTTTTACTCGTAGCTTTCTTCCCCTAGAATAAAACACAGAAGGAGGCCCCGTCACTGAGTGAACATTCATGAAGATCACTTACCAGTGCCACAATCAAGCACCGGAGAATGAGGGGGATTTTTCTCAGTCGATGCTCCTATCCGCCTAGAGGAGCCTTTATGACTGGATTGGTCACTTCGTCCCGGACGCTCCTTACTGTCACGGGACTCCTTCTGTTTGACCTGCCTAAGGTCAACCAGGGGCGGCAGTGAAGATTGTCGCTGTTGCCGCCATTGCTGCTGCTCCTGATCGCTCTCCATTACTGCACGCAATAATGTGGCCAAGGCAAGGCACCCATCTAGGGTCCTGCCTATATACCCCTCCTCCTCCGGACAGCAGATTTTCCTCCTGCCGCGCCCTCCCCCCCCCCCATAGGGCCTCCCTTCCCAGCTGGAGACGCTCTGGGTAGGAGAACCGGCGCTTACCGGCGTCCTCCCGATGGGCGCCGCCATCTTGGGTCCCCGCGCCTGCACAGAGGCTCTGCTAACCCGGAAGCGTCCCCAGGCCCCGCCCCCTGACGTCACCGCGACTCCGACGTGACCGGAAGTCACGCGGGACGCCCGGGCGCTCCACTATGGAGCGCTCTCCGGCCTCAGCGCCCTGCAGCCACGCCGCCCCCCCCCCGACCACCGCGATCGCGCCGCAGTTGGGAGCCCCTGGGGGGCATACTTACCGGCGGCTACCACATATGGAGACAGACCTCCTCCGGACGCCGCTCCCTGCTGTATACGCCACCGCCGTGCCACCCATCCTGGGCCACCGTGGCGTCCTCCAGGAGCGCCGCACCAGGCCGAGGTAGGAGACCCCCTCGCTACCTGTACCGGCCGGCCGGCCTGGGATCCGGTATTTCATCTGTAGGATTCCGTCCCCTCAGAAACAGGAAACCAACTGATGCGTGGGAGAGGTGCCGCCCTTTTGTATCTTTAGGTTTCCTGTTCCTGAAGGGCGGATCCCCTCTCTCGTGGTGCTGTCATGGGAGTCCGAATAAAACGTGCCTTAAACTGGTGACGAAACTGCGGTTTGACCTTTTGTTGAGGGAGAAAACCGCTCTTCCCTCCTGTGGAGTCGGAGATGAGCTGGTCTAACTTCTCTCCGAATAGGCGGCCACACTGATAAGGTAGAGAAGTCAAGGACTTCTTGGAGGTTGAATCGGCCCGCCATGTCCTTAACCATGGAGCCCTCCTGATGGAAATTGCGTTTGTGGCCGCAAGTGCCGCACAATTTCCCGCATCCAAAGATGCATTGATTAAGTAGTCCCCAGTCATAACGATCTGACTCGCGGTCTCTGATACCTCTGCAGGTAGGTCCCTATCCTGCAAGGCTCTTTTCAATGATTCTGACCAAGAAATCATGGCCTTGGCTACCCACGTTGCCGCGAACGAGGGAGAGAGTGCTGATCCTGATGCTTCAAAAACGGAGCGAGCCAAGCTCTATATGAGACGATCAGTGGGATCCTTAATAGCAGACCCACTAGGTACAGACAACAGGGTTTTAGAGGCCAAGCGTGACACAGGTGGATCCACCGTTGGGGATTTCGTCCATTTTTTACAGAGATCCGGGGCAAACGGATACCTCGCGTTGAGCACCTTCTGGCCCGAGAAGCATCTGTCTGGCCGTTCCCTGTGTCGTTGCACTATGTCCTCGAACTCTGGGTGAGTGCAAAATACTCTATGCGGTCGCTTAACTCACTTAAATGCCACCTTATGGCTTGAAGCCAAGGTGTAATCATCCTCAATCCCCAGAGTCTGGTTAACTGCTTCGATGCGGCTATATCCACTTTCCACGACACCCCGGGGTATCTAGGTCCAGAGGTTCATCCGAGTCGTAATCTGAGCTTTGCTCACTGTTGACTACTGGAGGAGAGCGAGAAGCAGAACTCACGGATGCCGAGGCACCGGATGGACCGGGAGATGCCGGTGGGTTAGTTTCCCCTGCGTCTGCCTGGAGTGAGAGCGGCCCCTGCAGGACGGAGGCTCCTGTGAGGTGGAGGACCCCTCCAAGACAGGTGAGCCACCCCTGCCCCTATCTGGGGTGCAAAGGGACTCGATTGCTCTTGTAAGTGACGCCATAGACTGCGACAGTGATAGGGCCCATTCCGGGGGACTTGGTACACTGGGCTCGGTCGCAGGGGAGGGCTCCTGGGTGTGTTTGGAATTGCAGGCTTCGCATAATCGCTTGCTCTGCGGAAAAGCGGCCCGACGAGATGCATGCAGCGTATAGGAACGTGCGAGTCTTCGCTTTTCCGGCCATGCTGTATCTGCCAGGCATCAGTACTTGCAGTCCGTTGGGAGGGGGAAAGCACTGCTCGTTTACACGTAGCATGGCCTCTTGGGTTGGCGGTGCAGCACTTACCCCAGTCCTGTGCCCCCCCCACGTGTCCTGGAAGTGCTGGGCGTTGCTCAAGCTTAAAGAAGTATGCGCCTCAGCTGCGGCTGGGCCGTCGGGAGGAGTCCTGGGGCGCTACTTCCAGTTGAGGCCTAGCGCTGGTCCGAAGCCGTAGGCTCAATTTCTTCGGGCCGCCAGAAGTGACGCGAAGGTGGGACTTCCGCTCACGGCCTAGCACCGGCCGAAGCCGCCGGCTGGATTTTCACCATCTGCCCACGATGGGGAGGTGGACCTATCGACCGCCAGGCAGAGGATACATGGCCAGACGCCAGGACACGCCGCCGTGCGCGATGGGGGGGTGGGGGAACTACATTCGCACGACAAGGCTAAGGGCTCCAGCCCTGTGGACACTGCTGCAGGAGCCCTCCCAGGCCATCCCCCTCCGTGACGATGCTTCAGCTTCCAGCTCAGGTAGGAGGGGGGGGCAAATCTAGGATGGTGCAGGCACCCTAGCTCCATTCTTCCCTCCAGGGATGAGGAGAGGGATCGTCTGCCGAATTGCAGCACCGCAGTCTAGCATTGGTGGAGCAGTGGGGGCCGCATGGACTATGCTTGTGCCTCTGTACAGCCTAGGGTTTCAATACAAAGGGTGGTCGGGTGGTCAGGGCTAAGTCCGGCATCATGTCCCATGGTGCGAGAGTGGATACGTGGAGGCGACACTCACACGTGCTGACCAGTTGTTGGCTTGGGGAGATTGGATCCTTTCAATAGGGTCCGTCGCCCCTGTCTCATCTTCATAGAAAAAAAAAAAAAAAAAAAAGTCTGGAGAAAAACCAGACATGTGCCTCCAACGGACACTAAGCATGAACTGGTTTCCGCCCGCAATCGGGGCGAGGGTGTATATGGCGGAGGAGGAGCTAACCTTTTTTCACTTCGTGTCAGCCTCCAGGTGGCAGTAGCATACACCCACAGTACCTGTGTCCCCCAATCAGGCAAAGGAGAAAATGTATGTGTGTCAAAATGTGAGTGAGCATATACAGGTGCTACTCAAAATTAGAATATCAAAAAATTAATTTTAGTTCACTACAAAAAGTGAAACTTAGTCGTTACAAACAGTAATCTATTTCAAGTGTTTGTTTATGTTGATTATGGCTTACTGCCAATGAAAACCCAAAAGTCATCTCAGGAAATTAGAATACTTTACAATCATTTTTCAAGCTGGTGTTATAAAATCCAAGATGTTGGCCTACTGAAATGTATGTTCAGTAAATGCACTCAATACTTGGTCAGGGCTCCTTTTGCATCAATTACTGCATCAATGCGGCATGGCATGGCGGCGATCAGCCTGTGGCACTGCTGAGGTGTCACAGAAGCCCAGGTTGCTTTGATAGCAGCCTTCAGGTCATCTGCATTGTTGGGTCTGGTGTCTCATCCTTCTCTTGACAATACCCCGTAGACTCTGTGGTTAAGGTCAGGTGAGTTTGTGTGCCAATCAAGCACTGTTGTTTTTAAACCAGGTATTGGTACTTTTGGCAGTGTGGACAGGTGCCAAATCCTGCTGGAAAATTAAACTTCCATCTCCAAACAGCTTGTCGGCAGAGGGAAGCATGAAGTGCTCTAAAATGATCTGGTAGACGGCTGCGCTGACTTTGGTCATGACCAGTGGACCTACACCAGCAGATGACATGGCTCCCGAAACCATCACCGATAGTGGAAATTTCAAGCAGCTTGGATTGTGTGCCTCTCCACTCTTCCTCCATACTCTGGGACCTTAATTTCCAAATGAAATGCAAAATTTACTTTCACCTGAAAACACCTTGGACCACCGAGCAACAGTCCAGTTCTTTTACTCCTTGGACCAGGTAAGACGTTTCTGGCGTTGTTTGTTGGTCATGAGTGGCTTGACACAAGGAATGTGACACTTGTATCTCATGTCCTGGATACGTCAGTATGTAGTGGCTCTTGAAGCAGTGACTCCAGCAGCAATCCACTCCTAGAGAACCTCCCCCAAAATGTTTCAATGCCTTTTCTTAACAATTCTTTCAAAGCTGCAGTAATCCTTGTTGCTTGTGCACCTTTTCTCTGGGAATTGGACTTCTGAGCTTCCCAGAGAGTCTGAGAACAGGGGTCTGCAGTCTCATCTGAATGGAGCAGAGTTGTGCATGCTTGGCCTCGGCTCTATTCGTTAGCTACAGAGCTGTTGAGCACAGTGCTCAACAGCTCTATTACCATCAGTTCCATAGACAGTAAATAGAACCGAAGTCAAGCACCTTCCAATCCATTCATAGCCAAGCTGCAGAGTTTGGTTCTCAGGATTGCTGGGGGTCCCAGTGGTTAGTCCCCCAACAATCTAAGTTAGCCATCATAGGGATCAGGGATAACTTGACTTTTTGGGGGAATAACCCTTTAAGACCAAATGGCCTCTGTTCAGCGTATTCACCGTGATGCATACGTTAAACAGGTGCCTCCTATGGATGCTATACAGTGGTTTCGACATCCACTGTAAAAAAAAATTTAAATACATCTTTCACAGGATAAAGTTGAATGGAATAGTGCAGTTTACTACCAAATCCGCTGCGGATCTGCAGCAGAATCCACACCGTGTGCACAGAGCCTAAAAATTCACTTCTCTCCTCTGATATGATCTTGCATATCAGAGAAGAGAGAAATGGGGTCCCCCAAGCACCCCCTGATCTGTCCCTCAGCCCTTTCCCTCATTCCTGGGTAAAGAAAAAAAAAAAAAAAAAAAAAAAAATCATGACTGCTAAGCTTTGAGCTCAGGCATGAGAGTATCACAGATCTTTTTTTTTTTTTGGGCGGGGGGGACTAAGCCACGAAACATGCAGGGCAGGGCCTCGAGCACCCACGCTTACCACTAATGACACCACATTCAACATAATAATCTAATGTTAACAAATTCTGTGTCGTTCTTGTGGGTTCAAAATGCTCAGCATACCCTTGGATAAAATCCTTGAGGGGTGTGGTTTTCAAAATGGGTCAGTTGTGGGGGATTTCTACTGTTTAGGCACATCAGGGACTCTCCAAACATGACTTGGCATCTGCTCTCGATTCCAGTCAATTTTGCGTTTAAAAACGTTCCTTCCAAGCCCTGTCGTGAACCTACACAGTGGATTTCTACCACATATGGGGTATCGTCACACTCAGGAGAAATTGCACAACAAGTTGTGGTCCACTTGCTAGTTACCCTTGAGAAAATGGAAAAAAAAAAAGTTTGGGTCTAAAGTACATTCTTTGTGAAAAAAAGTTAAAATGTTAATTTTTTCCTTCCACATTGCTTAAGTTCGTGATGCAACTGAAATGTTAATAAAAGTATTGAATGTAGTTTTGAACACATTGAGGGGTGCAGATTTTATAATGGTGTCACTTTTGGGTATTTTCTGTCATATAGACGTTTCAGTCACTTAATGTGATGTTGTCCCTAAGTTTACAAAAAATTTTTGGTTGAAAAAGATTCTCCCGAGTACTGCAATATTCCATTTGTGGTCGAAAACTACTTTTGAAGCACAGTACAAAGCTCAGAAGGGAAAAAGCGCAATGTTGGAGTTGATATTTTACTCGACTGGTTTGAGGGTGCCATGTCACATTGGCCCTGAGGTGCCAGAACAGAACCCTCCATAAGCGACCCCATTTTACAAACTACACCTCTCAATGAATTCATCTAGGGGTGCAGTGATCATATAGACATCACAGGTGGGTCAAAATATTAAACTATTGGGCAGTAAAGAAAAAAAATAAATAAATTACCACAAAAATGTTTTAGCCCCAGATTTTTACATTTTCACACTGGGAGATGGGAAAAAAAAATTTGTCCCACAATTTCTGATAAATGTAGAAATCCCCAAATGTGGCTGTACAGTACTGCTTAGCCACCCATAAAGACTCGGGAGGGACGCAATGCTATTAGCCTACTGGAGCGCAGATTTCCTAGCATCGTTTGCTGATTAAGTTTGCTCCTAAGTGCTAGAAGAGGAGAATTCCCCCCCTTCAAGTGACCCCGTTTTGGATTTTACACCTCAGTGGGAATTTATCTACAGGTATGTGCATACGCTGCGGATTGGTCTGCAGATTTTGCAAAATCCGCAGGTCAAAAGACCTGCGGTTTATCTGCGGATAAGCCTGCGGTTTTGCCCTGCAATTTATCATCTCTACAATGGAGGAGATGGCAAACCGCTGCGGAATCCGCAGAAAAGAATGACATGTCAATTCTTTCTGCGGATAGGGAACCACAGCAAAAACCGCGCTGAAAATTCCACACCGTCTGCACTACAGTTTCCATAGGATATAATGGTACTGTACACAGATAAGTGTAAGGTTATGGACATGGGAAGGAGAAACAGATGCTATAATTACTTACTAAATGGGAAACTGCTGGGGAAATCAGACATGGAAAAAGACTTAGGCATCTTAGTCAATAAGAAGCTAAATTGGAGTGCCCAGTGTCAGGCAGCTGCCACCAAAGCGAATAGGGTCATGGGATGCATTAGAAGAGGTCTGGGTACACGAGATGAAAACATAATTCTCCCTCTGTACAAATCACTCATCAGACCACACTTGGAGTATTGTGTGCCATTTTGGACGCCGGTGCTCAAGAAAGACATTACTGAACTTGAAAGGGTTCAAAGGCGGGCTACTAAAATGATAAATGAAGTTGGTTCACTACAATACCCAGAAAGGTTATCAAAATTAGGTCTATTTACTCTAGAAAAGAGAAGACTTAGGGGAGACCTAATATATATGTACAAGTATATCAGAGGGCAATACAGAGATCTCTCCAATGAACTGTTTGTACCAAGGACTGTGACAAGAACAAGGGGGCATTCTCTTCGTTTGGAGGAAAGACAATTTCTGCACCAGCATAGAAGAGGGTTCTTCACGGTAAGAGCAGTGAGGCTCTGGAATTCTCTTCCTGAGGAAGTGGTGATGGCTAACTCACTGAATGAATTTAAGAAAGGAATGGATGCTTGTATTGTAACAGTATAGAAGGTTACGAATAACAATATTATAGGTAGATGGTTGACCCAGCTTCGGGGGAAGGAATTTTTTCCCTATGGAGAAAATCGGCTTCTACTCTGTGGGTTTTTTGCCTTCCCCAGGATCAACAATGCAGAACTGCACTAAAAATAGGCTGAACTAGATGGACATAAGGTCTTCCTTCAGCCTTCAAAACTATGTTACTATGTTCCAACGCAGCTAATTCTGCTGCAGATCCGCAGCAGAATCCGCAGCGTGCGCACATACCCTACAGGTAGTGCCAATTTCTTTATCGCCTTATTGGGGGACACAGATTACCATGGGTGTATGCTGCTGCTGCTAGGAGGCTGACACTATGCAAAACAAGAAAATTACCTTCTCCCCGGCAGTATACACCCACCGACAGGCACCAAGCACCTCAGTTTGTGCTTAGTGTCTGTAGGAGGCGGACCGGGATCTCCCCAGATCCGCAGTTTTAATCCAATTTTCCTTTCAGGTTTAGTTTGAACTTTTTAATTTTCTCCCTCTTTTGTCTTTTAGGTTTTTTCCATTGGGAAACAGGGTATAGTTATCACCCTGATTTCCTATATCATGCGGCTGAGCGAGCAGTGTGGTGTCACCCACATCACAACTCTCAGTACCGCAGGCAGGACTTTTCCCTATCACCTTCCGGTGATGAGGGTTGTGGACAGGTGGCTGGTCCTTGCCGAATCCCCCTCCTCACCCCTTTCTCGGGACAGGGCTGAGAGGAAGACGGCGAACGTAGGTGTTCCAAGCCGTCTTCTGCAGGATGCGGGTACAGAGGACTCCTTCCCCTCCCAGCGGCCTGCCGTTTCCCCGTGGGCCCCTGTGGTGAGATCCTCTTCAGGGACGTCAGGCAAGTGCCTGTACGTTCCCTCCGGCCCCGCATAAGCTTCAGTGACATGGGAGAAGAAGGGACCTTGTTGGTTTCAGGTCCACAGATTTGAATCTCCCGCCCTTTCTGCCTGCCGCGCGCTCACACGGCCGCTTGCGTTCCTCCACTTTCCCTGATCTAGTCAGGGAGTCTCGGGGGATCTCCTCACTCACCGCAGCGTCGCAAGCGGCAGGACTGGGTCAGATTGCCATCCTTAGCGCGGTATGTCGGGCATGGGGCTGCGGCGCCGTCAGGGTGGGAGGCACTTTCACTTTCCCCTCAGTGCGGGGAAGTCCTCTGCTCTCCCTCCTCCCTTCCTGAACGCGCTCCTTTCAGCGCGCCTTTTCTAGCCCATCACAGGGCTTCTCTCTTTTGGATGCCAGCCCCCCCTCTTCTGCCATGCCCTCTCCGTCGCTATTAACCAGTCACGGCGCAGCCGCTAAGCTCCGCCTCCATCTTCCAGCACAAGGATTTCCTGATGCCTGAATCACTCCTTCCTGCGCTGTTTGGGGGACACTTCGACGTTTCTTCTGCTGCTCGCACAGAATCTCGGTAGGCTCTGCTCTGAGGCAAGGCTTAGCTCTCCTCGGCAGTTATTCCCAAATTTCTGCGGCCACTCAGTGCAGTTTACTTATGCCCAACCCTTCAGGGGATCTCTGCTTCAGGCCCACCGCTACCTTTTACGCCTGTGCGCGCTGTAAAAAGAAGTGGGCATCGGGTCGGTCGTCCCCATTCTGCCCCTCCTGCAGTCCTTCAGATATGTCAGCATCTCAGGAACGCACAGTCCCGGGCGGAGGGCGCTCTTCCCTCCTCTCTCCACCCGGAGTGGGCCGTTACAATGTCACAGTCTGTTTCTGACTTGACAAAAGTATCACAGTCGCTGGTCCAGGTCTTAGAACGATTGCCTCAGCTATCCTCAGCCACCTCTGCCCCGACCGCCTCTCGGGGTGAGTCGTCCACACCTGACCGCGACCTTCAGAGAGACAGACAGGGAAGGACTTCTAGGAAGCGGGCTCTGTCCACTTCGTCCTCGAGCTCGCAGGGCCCTTCTGCTCCCAGGCCTCCTTCTCCTTCCTCGGATGACAACCTTCAGTCAGGCGATGATTCTCAATCGGAAGCTAGTTCAGAGGGGAACAGCATTTCTAAAACGCGGGACATGATCGATAGCTGCAAGAAGACTATCTTCCAAACACTAAAAATTAAACAGGATGAGGCTCCACCTCAGGAATGCGCGGTTCTCCTTAAACGAGCCAGACCTCAGTCTCGAACCTTTCCCAATCACAACGATTTCGATACTACCTTATCCAAACACTGGGAGCGCCCTGAGCAACGTTTCTCAGGCCGCAAGTACTTGGACGTTCTGTACCCCTTTGACGCAGAACTGCTCTCAAAGTGGTCCAAGGCTCCCGAGGTGGATCCTCCAGTTTCCCGGATAGCCTCAAAAACGGTGCTCTCTCTACCACATGGGGCATCGCTCAAAGATCCTACTGACAGGCAGATTGAATCTCTGGCTAAGTCTATCTTTGAGGCATCTGGCGCCTCTCTGCCCTATTTTCGCATCCGCCTGGGTGGCGAAAGTCATTTCCGCTTGGGCAAAAATTCTTCGCAGAGGCATCTTAGCGTCAGCTCCTCAAGATGAGTTGGCGGATCTTGCAGATCAGATTATCCATGCGGATAAATACCTTTTGGCCGCCTCCTTGGACGCGGCCGGCTGCGTAGCAAGGGCTAACAGCAACATAGTAGCTGTACGCCGAGTCCTCTGGCTAAAGTCATGGAATGCGGACACTTCAAAAAAGTCGCTTACCAAACTGCCATTCCATGGCTCTAGACTCTTTGGAGCAAAGCTGGACCAGATAATTTCCGATGCCACTGGAGGTAAAAGTACTTCGCTTCCCCAATCTCGACCAAAACGTTTTTTGAACAGAAAGGGTTTTCGACCATTCAGGCCCTTTCGCCCCTTCTCTGCCACGGAGAGAGACACTCAACAGGATCGGCCGCCCGCCACCAGGGAGCGGGATCAGAGGAAACCTTCCTACAAACCCGCTCCTCGCTGGAGATCTAGAGGACAATATTCCAGATCTGCAGGCGCCAATTCCGGCAGATTTTCGTCTAAGTGACGGGTCACCCCCACCTGGAATTTCTTCCAGGGTGGGAGGCAGACTTTCCTCTTTCGCGGATGCTTGGCTGTCCGTTGTCGACGACGCTTGGGTCAGAGAACTCGTCGCATCCGGATACAAGATCGAATTTGCTTCACTCCTGAACAGACGGTTTTTCCGGTCTCCGCGACAGCGGGCCCAGATTCCGGGTTTTCTGCAGGCCATTTCCTCCCTTCTTTCCGCCAGAGTCATTGTTCCCGTTCCCTCAAACGAACGGTTTTCCGGGTTCTACTCCAATCTCTTTGTAGTCCCGAAGAAAGACTGCTCTCTTCGTCCTATTCTGGACCTCAAATTGCTCAAATCGCCACGTGAAGATTCTTCATTTCAAATTGGAGTCTCTTCGGTCGGTGATTGCTTCCATGGAACCCGGGGAATTCCTCTGCTCGGTGGACATTCGGGATGCCTATCTGCACATTCCAATTTGTGCGCAGCATCAGAAGTATCTTCGATTTGCGTTTCAGGGAGACCACTTTCAGTTCACAGCTCTTCCTTTCGGCCTAGCTTCTGCGCCCCGTGTTTTCACGAAGGTTATGGCGACCGTCATGGCCATCCTTCGCTCCAGAGGGATCCTCATCATCCCTTATCTGGACGATCTTTTGATCAAGGGTTCGTCTCGCCAGGACTGTCTCCAGAGCCTTCAGATAACTCTGGACACTCTCAGCCGCCTAGGTTGGCTAGTCCACAAGAAGTCCATTCTGATTCCCACCCAGCATCTGACCTTTCTAGGCATGGAATTCGATACGAAGCTAGCCTGTGTTTTTCTTCCAAAGGAAAAATTTACAACTCTTTCCAAGGGCATCAGGACTCAAGAGGCCTGCTCCCATTCCCATTCAGTTCTGCATGAAGGTCCTGGGGAAGATGGTGGCTTCCATGGAAGCAGTACCCTTTGCGCAGTTTCATCTTCGGCCCCTCCAGCTGTCTCTGCTTTCAGCCTGGGACAAGACCACGATGTCCTTGGACCGTCCTATTCGGCTTCCTCTCAGAGTGAGGCAGTCTCTCACTTGGTGGCTACGGCCAGCGTCAGTTCTCCAAGGGAGGTCCTTCCTTCCACCTCAGTGGCAAGTTATCACCACCGATGCGAGCCTTCTAGGATGGGGGGCCGTGTTCCATAAGAAAGCGGCCCAAGGACGCTGGAAGCCACAGGAGTCTCTCCTCCCAATCAATCTTCTGGAGATCAGAGCAATCTTCCTGGCCCTTCTTCATTGGCAGCCCCTCCTGTCCGGCAAGCCGGACCATATTCAGTCGGACAACGCCACGGCCGTGGCGTACATAAACCATCAGGGGGGCACGCGCAGCAAGCAAGTAATGTCAGAAGTGGCCAGGATATTCCGCTGGGCAGAACGTTATGTTATGACAATCTCCGCCGTCCATATTCCAGGGGTGGAAAATTGGGCAGCTGACTTTGAGTCGCCAGGGCCTAGCGTCCGGCGAATGGTCCCTGCACCCCGCAGTCTTCTCTCAGATATGCGACCGTTGGGGCACCCCGGATGTGATCTCATGGCATCTCGGATGAACCACAAGGTGCCGCAGTTCGTAGCCAGGTCCAGGGACCCTCTAGCCGTCGCATGCGACGCACTGGTGACTCCGTGGTCCCAGTTTCAACTTCCTTATCTGTTCCCGCCTCTGGCCTTGATCCCTCGAGTGGTCAAAAAGATAAAATCGGAAGGCGTACCAGTGATTCTAGTCGCTCCAGATTGGCCAAGACAGCCTTGGTACGCGGAACTGGTCAACATGCTCGCGGACGTCCCCTGGAGGCTTCCAGACCGTCCAGACCTTCTCTCGCAAGGCCCCCTTTACCAGGAGAATTCTCAGTCTGAGTTTGACGGCATGGCCGTTGAGACCGCAATTCTGAAGGAATCAGGTCTGTCCAGTCAGGTTATTCAAACTATGATAGGAGCCAGGAAACCAGCCTCTTCCCGCATTTACTATAGGTACTGGAAGGCTTTTTTCCGTTGGTGCGATGATAAAAGAGTCTTCCCAATGTCCTTTTCTATCCCATCTATCCTTGGGTTTCTTCAGTCTGGGTTAGACGCGGGTCTGTCCCTCAGTACGCTCAAGGGCCAGGTTTCTGCTCTCTCTATCCTCTTCCAAAGAGAGCTAGCTTCTCTTCCACAGGTCAAAGCCTTTCTGCAAGGGGTTTCCCACGTGGCTCCTCCTCATCATTCGCCAATAGACCCGTGGGATCTCAACCTCGTTCTTGGCGCTCTCCAGAAGGCGCCGTTCGAGCCTCTCCAGGACATCCCTTTGTCCCTTCTCTCTTGGAAGGTCACCTTTTTGATCGCCATTTCATCCATCAGAAGAGTTTCTGAATTGGCGGCCTTGTCTTGTCGTTCCCCTTACCTGATTCTCCATCAGGACAAAGCCGTTCTCAGGCCCGTTCCTTCTTTTCTTCCAAAGGTGGTTTCCGCTTTCCATATCAATGAGGATATCGTCCTTCCTTCTTTTTGTCCGGCTCCATCTCATCCTCTTGAGAAGTCTCTCCACAAACTGGACGTAGTTAGAGCCCTGCGTGTCTATCTCGCCAGGACTTCTTCCTTTCGTCGGTCCGATTCCTTGCTGATCATCTCTGAAGGTCGCCAGAAGGGCCTTCCGGCTTCCAAATCCACGATCGCTCGCTGGATTCGTTCTACCATTCTGGAGGCGTATCGTCTTCAGGAAAAGCGACCCCCTCCGGGAGTAAGCTCATTCCACCCGGGCTGTGGCGGCTTCGTGGGCTGCTCGTCACCAGGCCTCGGCCATGCAAATTTGCAAGGCCGCAACCTGGTCATCTTTGCACACTTTCACGAGGTTCTACAGGGTTCATACCCAGGCCTCGTCTGATGCTGTTGTTGGTAGGAAGGTTCTGCAGGCGGCGGTGGCTCACCGGCCGACCTAAGCCTTTCCGTTACTTTCGTTCCTCATTGCTGTTCCCACCCTTGGGGACTGCTTTGGAACGTCCCATGGTAATCTGTGTCCCCCAATAAGGCAATAAAGAAAGATGGATTTTTGGTTCTTACCGTAAAATCTCTTTCTTGGAGCCTTCATTGGGGGACACAGCACCCTCCCTATTTAAGTTGTACCGTGTTGGGTCTTGGAATCCCTTGTTGGGTTGGTACATATGTTTAGAGTTTTCTCGTTGCTTCTCCTACTGCTTTTTCACCAACTGAGGTGCTTGGTGCCTGTCGGTGGGTGTATACTGCCGGGGAGAAGCTAATTTTCTTGTGTTGCATAGTGTCAGCCTCCTAGCAGCAGCAGCATACACCCATGGTAATCTGTGTCCCCCAATGAAGGCTCCAAGAAAGATTTTACGGTAAGAACCAAAAATCCATCTTTTGATTCCATGGGTGTTTTCCAGAAACAAGCAGCAGTGGATGTTGCTTAGTGAAAATTGCAAGCTGCTATTGCAGTCACCAGTACGTTGTGTCCAACTCATGCTTCTGGAGAGGCACACGCATAAATTAGGCGGGCTCTCATCGCTACACAAATACTAAACATGTACAAAGGCTCTGAAAAAGAAAAATGGCTCCTGGCACCCCCAAAATAAATTCAGCAAATTATGTGCTCCCAAACTGAAATGCCCCCCATCCCTTCTTACCCCCATAGTGTGACTAAATCACAATTACTGTACCAGCCAACCATAACGTATGGATACATTTAATATCGGAAAAGGTGGGTGGGGGGGGGGGGGGGGGGAGAAAGTAAATTTTGCTTTTGTTGCCATTTTTCGAGACCACTAACGGATATGGGGGCTTATTTTTTGTGCCCTGAGCTGATGTTTTAACTGATACCATTTTGGGGCGGATACAATGTTTTGATCACATCTTACTGTAATGTTGCTGCGGCAAAAAAAAAAAAAATTCTGATTTTTCCGATTATATCAATTTACTTTATATTTTGATGGATTGAACTTTTATGAACGCAGCAATACAAAAAAATGTATTTTTAACGGGCCACAAGGCGGGAGATTTCACCTTTTGTATTTAATAACTTTAAAAACGTCACTTTTTTACATTAGTCTCCTTAGGGGGCTTGAAGCTGCTGTATACTACAAGTGTCTGTTCGCTTTTACTATACATAGTAGTGCATCAGCTCCATTTATAATGAAAACCACGATCTCTTATAAACACCAGCTAAACACTGGTTTTCACAGGAGTATCATAATGACAGGCACAGGGGTCTTCGGCAGACCCCAGCTGTCTCAGCAACCCATCTGTGCCCTGCAATCAAGTCACAGGTGCATGGAATGACACCCCCCCCCCCGGCACATATTAAATGCCGCTGTCAGATTGACAATGGCAATTAAGGAGATAAATGCCTCGTTCCACCTCAGGTTGTTAAAGGCAGATCATACCAGTATGTCATGTTGTTAAGAGGCGGTCCACTAGTCGAACAACCCCACCTCAAATCACTAGATTTCTTCCATATAAAAACCTCTACAATCTACTCCAATGCAGGTGCCATTCCAGCGCTTCGTCTTCCAGTGCTCGTGTGATATTTTGTCATGAAAGCCCTGCAGTTAATCGGCCTCTTCACGTTCACCTCCTTCAGGTGTATCTGACATCAGGTGGAAGTCTGAGGTCAGCAGTAGCTTAGGTTTCCCATGTGTCAATTTTTTTCTGAATGGAGAGTAGAGAGGCTGCTGATAAGGAGTTAAACATACTTGCAGTGGTAACCTAGAATTATGCACCAGCCAGCATCCATTGAGGAAAGGGTTAAATTGGTCAGCAAATCATCTTGAGTGCAAGACCAGGTTCAAATTGGTGTTTTATTGCCATATTTGCATAATACATAAATGTGAAACAAGTTTGTAAAAATTGCTGTCGATTTTGAACACTGCACCTACAATGCAATGTGCCAAAATTTCTAGTAACATTTTTTAAAACATTTTATTTACACAAGTTGAAAATTGAATGTATACTTAGCATGTGCTGGGAAACTGGATGTCATGCACTGCTGCTTTCACCTTCAAGTGTATTCAGGTTTTTACCTACAGATATCAACTGAGGGATTTATGAAAATTGACATGGCAAAAGCAAAACTAGCACTTACATCATAAGCTTCTGATCATCAGCAACAGAGCCAAACAAAGACTCATGCAATAGATGCCATGCTACGTCCTCCACCACTGCTGAATGACCAGTGAAGATTGCTTTAGCATCAATTATTTTGCCTTCTTTGGGTCCAGCACTTATGTCCCACAGGCAAACAGTCTGCAAACAAAAAGGATTGTTATTCCGGTATATTTCACAGCAATATTTGGAAATCTCCATCCACTAGCCGATACGGATACAAGTCCAGCTTACTCACATGATCATCAGATGCACTTAGGAGGTGTCCACTCAGGTTTGAGTTCCATGACAGGCCATAGCCTTCTTTCTGATGACCTCTTAACCTAAGATCAGGGTTACACTCTCCACTGGGATCTAACAAAACATGACAATAAGGCAATGTTTTTTATATATATTAAAAAAAATAAAATAAAGCTGGCAATTTGAAGCAGGCTCCACAGGTCATAACACACCTTGCCAAAAATGCTTGTCAGTGAGGTTCTGCCATTAACCAGCAAGCTGCTAATACCTGCAATACACATGCATCTCCATTGTGGCTTTGCACAACCTAGGAAAAGTCCTGAAGCTACTTTGCAGAAGAAGCAATTCTTTAATAAAATACCAAATTCCACAGCAAAGAAACTATTCTTCCACTTAAACACCAGAGATAATTAACAATTTAGTGAAAATGCAAGCATTAAAGTGTATCTGTCACCAGATTTTATCATACTAATTAGCATACATTAGATCTCTCAGATCTGATGCTTGTTTGTGTACTTACTATGAAAATCCATGTCACTGCCATAAAGGCCCTTTTACATTTAGCGATGCACCAGCGATCCGACCCGGTCAGGATCGCTGGTGCATTGCTAAATGATCGCTAGTGAGCCGTCACACAGGCAGACCTCACAGCGACGCAGCGCACGATACTCACCTTTCACACACAGCGATCCCGACGTCCTCCAGCCCGCCTCCACGCGTCGCTCGTCGGCGCCACAGGAAGCCCAGCAGGAAGCTGAAGACGAGAAATAGAGCCGGACATTCTTGCGCGATCAGCGATGGACAGCAGGGGAGCCGGTCGGAGGCAAGTATCACAAATCGGTGACGTTATAGCGATATCGCTATGTGTAAAACCCCCTTAAAACTATTTGAATATTTTCTTCCTGATAAGAACATGAGCACTTCATGAGTCCAGCTCTAGCTAGAATGTGCATATTTAAGCTGTGTGCACACGTTGCAGATTTTGATGCGTTTCTGCAGCGTTTTGGGGCGCACGGAATTGCATCAAATCTGCAGTGTAGTACAGTATCAATGATAGTCAATGGGAATTTGAGAATTGCAGTGCAGATGCTGCGGAAAAACCTGCGCAGACTCGCAGCATGTCAATTCTTTGTGTGGAAACCCAGCGTTTCTGCACCCACTGTCTATACACTGAGTAAGGCAAATCCGCACATCAAAAAACACATGACAATCTGCAAGAAATCCACATCAATTCCGAATGAAATCCACAAGCATTTTGGCCTGCGGTTTGTCAAGAAATGCAGATTCTTTGCGGAAAATCCCACAGGCCAATCTGCAACGTGTGCACATACCCTAAAACCTGAATTACACAGCCATTCTGACAGATTTCCAAAGTAAACAAGCCTCATCAGGTCTCAAATGAGCAGGGAGGATTTGTTTCCTTTTTTCCTCTTCGCCACGACAGCACCCACTGAGAGAGGGGATCCGCCCCCGGAACAGGAAACCTACAGAGATAAATGGGGCGGTCCCCCTCGCTCCCTCAGTTTGGTTTCCTGTTCCTGGAAAGGAACCCGCAGAAGAGGATACCTGGTCTGGTAGCCGCCTGCATGCAGAATATGAGCAGCAGGGGCCCCAGGACCGGAGGCAGCGTCGGGCGGAGAGGTATATCCCCCCCCCCTAGAGCTGGTAATGCAGGTGAGGCCGGAGGTGAGATTGGTGCCAAGGCTCACTGGAGAGGACAGTGAAATACCCCCCCCCCCCCCCGAGGGGGGCGCATTACAGATAACAATGACCGGGGTTGATGGTGCCCCCCCAGCAAAGGGCTCGAGCGTTTGTGCTGGGCAGCGCTACCGGGGGGGGGTCATACCTGCGGAGGGGAGAAGGACCCAGTGTTGGTGGCGGGGTGCAGATACCCGGGAGGCACAGCGGGACGGCCGCCGCATCAGTGCTCTGCTGTGAGCGAGCGCTTCCCCAGGAGAGGCAACCCGGAAGTGGAGAGAACTTCTGGGGTTAGGACAGGAGGCAGAGATCGCGGGAGAACGCCCGCGCAGAAGCGCAAAAAAAAAAAGTGGACGAAAAAAAAAGAAAGAGAAGCAGCTATAGCAGCGGCTATAAAAAGAAGCCACAGACGCAGCGCGGGTGCGCAGTCATGTCGTCCTTAGATGACCCAGTGCAATCCCCACATGGCAGTAGACAGAGCAGTGCTACAAGAAGTAGTAGCACCAGGAAAAGTGGCAGCTCCAGGAAGGAATCTAGTGGACCTTCCAAGCAGGATGAGCCCTTGGAGAAAAAACGCAAAGAAAAGAAGTCGTCCCATGCCTCGCCTCAGCCTGGGTCGCGGACCCCGCAGCCGGTAGTTTACTGACGAAACTCACGGGTGAGTGTTTTGTGGTCAGAATATATAATTGATGGCCTTCTCTTTCTGGTCCATACCCCCTTTAGGCTAAAAGAACGGAGAAGGCGAAACAGAGTGTGCCTTATGTTCTCAGCCCCTCCCAGATGGCCACCCTAAGAGATTATGCCAATCATGTATTGAGGAGGCCTTACAGGAGGAGTCCTCACGAAAGAAGGAGGATATCCGGGCAATGATAAGAGGAGCTACGGGCCTTAGGCGGTTCCAGTAGTTGGGGGGGGGGGGGGGGGGGGGGGGTCACTCCTCCGCAAGTGAAATATGTTCGCCAAGAGGAGCCTCGCTGGCGTCAAAGTCGCCATCTGAAACCGGGGAACTAGATTCCGACAAGTCCCAGGAATACATTTCCTCAGAGGACGAGGACCAAACGTGTTTCCCCACGGACAGTGTCAGTAATTTAGTGAAGTCTGTCCGAAATACCATGGGGTTGCCAGAAAGTAAGGACCCCAAGACCCCACAGGACATAATGTTTGCAGGCATTTCCCGTAGAAAGGTCCGGGCATTCCCAGTGGTACCAGCTGTTAAAGAGCTAGTTAAAAGGGAGTGGGAAAAACAAGGTCAAAGAACCTTCCTCCCCTTAACGTCAAAGCGTAAGTACCCCTTTGACGATGAGGAGTTAATAGCCTGGTCGAGAGCCCCCAAGGTGGATGCGGCAGTGGCCTCTACCTCTCGTAGATCCTCTCTGCCGGTAGAGGATTCGGGAACTTTGGCTGATTCATTGGATCGGAAAACCGATACATTTCTTAAAAGATCTTGGGAGGCATGTACGGCAGCCTTTAAGCCCGCAATAGCAGCCACGTGTACGGCAAGATCATTGTTGGTGTGGCTGAATGACTTAGAGGACCATATTAAGAATGGAGTAGCTAGGAATAGACTCCTTTCCTCTATACCCCTCATTAAGGGAGCAGCGGCCTTCCTCTCTGACTCCTCCGCGGACTCTCTCCGGTTATCGGCTAGAGCGGCAGGACTGACCAATGCAGGCAGGCGGGCCTTATGGTTGAAGGGGTGGAAAGGAGACACACAAACAAAAACTAGACTGTGTGCTATACCCTGCCAGGCTAAGTACTTGTTTGGCACGGAACTGGATGAGATTTTGACAAAAGCGGGGGAGAGGAAGAAGGGTTTCCCTAACCCGTATGTTCCGTTTAACAGGAGGGCCTACAGGAAGCCGCCGTTTGGTAAAAAGGACTTTAGACCCCAGGACCGCTGGGGAAATAAGGACCCCCAAACAAAGGGGCAACCTATTCGGGAAGCGTCCCTTCAGGGGAGACAGATCCCGATAAAATTATACCGGTAGGTGGCAGGCTATTAAAATTTAGCCGCCAATGGGAGAAGGTGACATCAAATCCATGGGCCTTGAATATTGTGTCATCAGGCCTGAAATTAGAATTTGTTCGGTATCCACCGAACTCCTTCCTATTGACTTCCATGAAGTCCCTGACACAGCAGGAAGCACTGGAGATGGAGATTGCAGTACTGCTAACTAAACAGGTCCTAGTAGAGGTCCCAGAGGACGAAATAGGAATGGGCTTTTATTCTCCTCTATTTTTAGTCCCAAAACCAGATGGCTCTTACAGGACTATAATAAATTTAAAGAAGCTTAATACCTTCCTAAGACTGAGGTCGTTTAAAATGGAGTCGATTAAGTCTGCAATAAAACTTTTGTTCCCCAGGTGTTATATGGCAGTCTTGGACCTAAAGGACGCCTATTACCATCTCCCCATATATCGAGGGCACCAGAGGTTCCTGCGGGTAGCAGTCTGGTTCAAAGGTCGGATTCAGCATTTCCAGTTTGCGGCAATGCCATTCGGGCTATCCATGGCTCCTCGGGTATTTACAAAATTGATGCTGGAAGTGATGTCGTATGTAAGGCTGAATGATACCCTAGTTGTCCCTTACTTAGACGACCTACTCATAGTGGGGAATTCTGTTTCACAGTGCGAAGCGAGAATAGCTAGGATTATCTCATCCCTACAAACACTGGGCTGGCTAATTAACTGGGAGAAGTCCAGACTAGAACCAGTGACCTGTCAGAGGTTTCTGGGCCTGCAAGTGGACTCCGTAACTGAGGAGTGCTTTCTGCCGAACGCCAAAGTAATGGCCATAATCGATAAGATACAGAATACTACAGGAAGACCCGTAATATCATTGAGACAGGGTATGTCCTTGCTGGGGTCTCTGATATCGTGCATTCCAGCGGTACAATGGGCTCAGTTCCACTCTAGAGAACTGCAGTGGGCTATTCTGCAGGAGACAGATAGACTGCAGGGGCGGCTGGAAGGGAAGATGTCCCTATCGCCCGAGGTGGTTGAATCCCTAAAATGGTGGTTAAATCCTTTCAATCTATCGAAGGGAGTACAATGGTGGGTGACTCCCTCCAAGATACTCACCACGGATGCCAGCCCCTTAGGTTGGGGAGCCCATCTAGAGGAGCACCTGGCACAAGGCTGGTGGCGTGATGATGAAATAGAGGCCTCCTCTAATGTAAAGGAGCTAACAGTGATTTTTTATGCGATCTCATTTTCTCCCGCAGTTAAGGGGCACCCACGTAAAGATCCAGACAGACAATACCACCGCAGTGGCCTATATAAACCGGCAAGGAGGCACGCGGTCAGTGCCACTGATGTCTATTGCGGGAAAGATCCTGGAAATGGCCGAGGTCCATCTTCTCTCCTTGTCAGCTCTCCATATAAGAGGAGTAGACAACTCCCGGGCAGACTCTCTCAGTCGCCAAGCCCTATACCAGGGCGAGTGGGTCCTCAGCAGGCACGTCTTCGAAATGATAACGTCAGAATGGGGCAGACCAGAGATAGACCTATTCGCAACCAGAGCCAACAGGCGCGTAAAAAGGTTTGCTTCACTCTACAGGTCAGACAACCCAGACATTCTAGATGCCCTCCAAGCACCCTGGACATTCCAACTAGCCTATGCCTTCCCTCCAATGGTTCTACTACCAACAGTAGTCAGGAAAATAAGACAGGAGAGGGCGAGGGTCATCTTGATAGCCCCGTTTTGGCCAAAAAGACCGTGGTTTTCATGGCTGAGAGCCATGTCAGTAACCGACCAGTGGATCCTGCCGCTGCACCAGAATCTTCTCTCGCAGGGACCCTGCTACCATCCACAGGCCAAAGCCCTGCACCTAGCGGCCTGGAATTTGAAAGGGAGCTACTGAGGCAGAAGGGTTTCTCAAAGAACCTAATCAATACCCTGCTACAAAGTAGGAAGGAGTCCACAAAAAAAATATATGCTAAGGTGTGGAGGAAGTTCCTGGCCTTTCACCCAACAAAGCTAGCCGGTGAAGTACCCATTAAGGCCATTCTAGAATTTCTACAAAGAGGCCGAGAATTGAGACTCTCAGTGAGCACTCTAAAGGTCCACGTATCAGCCCTAGGAGCCCTGTTTAACTATAACGTGGCAGCAAATAGATGGGTGACTCGTTTTATCTCGGCTTGTCAACGAACAGAACCGGTGCATATGCCTCGGCTACCAGAGTGGAACCTTACTCTAGTTTTGGATGCCTTCACTCAGGCACCGTTTGAGCCCATAAGCTCAGCATCAGTAAAGTGCATCTCATTGAAAACGGCTATGCTAGTGGCCTTAGTATCGGCTAGGAGGGTGAGTGATCTTCACGCTCTATCAGTAGACCCTCCGTTCCTGGTAATAACACGAGAGTCTGATTTTAAAGACGGACCCGTCCTACCTGCCCAAACGGGCAACTAAATTTCATAGATCTCAAGAGATATGCCTACCTTCATTCTATGAGAACCCGTCAACACAGGACGAGGAGAAATATCACACCTTAGATGTGAAGAGAGCCGTGCTAGCCTATCTAGATAGGACCAGTCCCTGGAGGCAGAGTAGGTCTCTTTTTGTCTCCTTCCAGGGCAGCAGAAAGGGGTCTGCAGTTACAACGAGCACGATATCCAGGTGGATTAGAGATGCGATCACGATGGCATATTTGGCAAAGGGAGAAGACCCTCCACTGGGGATTAAGGCGCACTCCACTAGAGCCATATCATCCTCCTGGGCCGAGAGGGCGAACGTCCCAATTGAACAAATATGTAAGGCGGCAACCTGGTCTTCTCCGTCTACCTTTTATAGTCACTATAGACTAGATTTGTCCTCTACCGAGGATCTAACTTTTGGTAGATCTGTCCTTAACACGGTGTGCCCTCCCAAGTGATTATCTCTGGAAATCTCTCAGTGGGTGCTGTCGTGGCGAAGAGGAAAAACCGGATTACTTACCGGTAATACTCTTTTGTAGAGTCCACGACAGCACCCGCTCACTTCCCTCCCGTAAAGATTTTTTTCACACATGGGTCTCCTTGGTGGTGGAGATTATGATTTAAGTTAGATATGTGATTAAACTTAGTAAGCTTAAAACTACATAGGGGTAAGATAGATGAATCGCCAAGACAGTTTGACTAAAACATGTATGGCGGTTCCTCCGTTGTTCTCGGTAACACAAACTGAGGGAGCGAGGGGGACCGCCCCATTATCTCTCTGTAGGTTTCCTGTTCCGGGGGGCAGATCCCCTCTCAGTGGGTGCTGTCGTGGACTCTACAAAAGAGTATTACCGGTAAGTAATCCGGTTTTTGTTTACATCCTGTGCTTATTATGTTATGGGGTCTGGAAAGACTACAGAGCTCAAGGAATATTCAACTGGTAGAGAATTGATGCAAGTCAAATGTCCCGAGAAAATCCACATGATTTTGTGAATGCTAATGTTGTCAGATCCGCTCATCTAACTCAGATTCATATGGTTATGGTTTTATTATACCCTGTATACATTCCTGCACAATCCTTAAATTGTAGATTTGGGTTGTGCATGTTCTGCGCCGAAAACCTACAACTAAGCCTCACAGTAGCCTAAAGCCCATGAACGCCATGTAATCCGAAAAAAAAAAAAACACATTTAGAATTAAGGCATAGCCGAAACGTGTTGGTTGGAGACCACTGGAGGAACTGCTAACGTTTTATCTTGCCAAAATAAATTCTGAAGTTTTTTATTCATCCAACTCTTCACTGGAGATTTCTTGTTTCTTTGCTGCCTGACTGCACCTGGTCAGCTCTGTGCAAAGACTAAAGGGAATGTCACACTAAGATATCGCTAGCAATATCGCTGTGTCTGATACTTACCACCGATGGCTCCCCCCGCTGGTTATCGCTGATCGCGCGAGAACGTCCAGGACTGTTTCTCGTCGTCTGCTTCCTGCTGTGACGACGAGCGAAGCGTGGAGCCGGGCGGGAGGACGCAAGATCGCCTGGTGTGACAGGTAAGTAGCGACCCCCGTCCCCAGCGATGTCGCTAGTGAGATCTGCCTGTGTGGCAGCTCACTAGCGACCACTTAGCGATGTACCAGCGATCCTGACCGCGTCATATCGCTGGTACATCGCTAAGTGTGACAGTACCTTTACAGAGCTGCATTACAACCTGGATCTGGTGAGCTGACACTCCCTTTTCCCCTGTACATCATTCACTAGCAGAAAAAGTTACTAGGAGCATGTATAGTAAAAGCACCACTTCAACAATTGTTTTTAGCTACTTGTTATGAATAATATATGCGAGTAATGCATGTAGTCTTATACTCACTGAGAGCCAACATCAGTTTTGAGCCCCGATCCAGCACCACCAAGTGACTTTAGTTTTGATTTGACATATCCACAACGGTTATTCTATAAAAAGTGACCTCTGCTTCATAGTCTTTTCAATGCAAATCTGTGACAATTCAGAAGGCGGCTCTGTAGTCCCATAGAATGGTATTGAGAAAAGTGAATTCCAGAACACAATGATCTGGTGCCTTACAAAAGCGATATAGTGATGCCAGAGTGGGGATGAAAACAGATGTCGACTGGAGAGTATGTAACTGCATTCAACATGCTCACATGTTAACTCTGAAAAAGGAATCAAGGAAGGGCAGAAGAAAAAAAAAACACCTTTTTAAGTTATAAAAACTAAATTGAAAAGTTTGAACGTTTCAAAGATCTAGAAATCTAGTGCAGTTTTGCTACAGGGATTGCCCCAATAAACGCCTATACCTGATCTGATACTGGGTGTGAAGAGACATTGGCAGTACAGTAGAGCAGGCCACTGCCCAATGTCTAGCAGGTACAAAGCATAGATGCTATTATAATTAATGTGACCTGTGTGGCAAAATGGTCTCAGCAATTAAACCACCCAGCCTACATCAATTTATGTCCAGGGTCAGGTCATGTGTGGCAGATGCCCACACAAAATCCATCCATTTGAAAATGATCAACAGGCTACAATTATGAGAAGGGGAAAAAAAAAAAAAAAACCCAAACAACAATTATGACCATTTTGATAAATCATTCACTAGTTATGTTCAATTGCCACAGCGTGATGACTGTAGAAGTCTGTCTATAAGCAGTCACTTACCAGGTTTAGATGGGTGCTTCGTATAATCAAACACCAGCACATCAGATGATGGAGTTTTGGTAGCAATGATACATGGATTCTGAGGCATATATCGGGCCCGATTCACTTCACCTTCATGGTTGATTTTAATTTCAGTTTCAATTTTGCCACTTACTGAACCAAACCCACCAAATTCTAAAAATGCAAAAACAAAATAGAGTAATGAGGAACTTGCAAAACTTAGATTTCTCACCGAGCTTTGGACAGCAGCTGGGAATATGGGGGGAAAAAAGTCAAAACTAAGGCAGTCATATCACAGATCTATATGTAGAAAGCTATAAATATGGCTTAAAGGGGTTGTACCATGACACTGCTGTTAAGAGATCCTAAACAGTTGTAATTGTTCACAGATAATGTTTAAAGTTGATCATTTTTTGCCAGAGCTGTATATAAGTTGAGACCAAGGCAAAATTTTCAGCTTGTCTGATTTTTATCTTTATATGTACATTTGAGTAAAATGTAAATTACTCTTATTCTACAAACTACTGACAAGTCTCTGACTATCTAAGCACTAAATTATGTATTTAAAAAAAAAAAGTGAGAAATGGTCGAGAACAAAAAAAAAAAAAAAATGCAGTACTGGCAGACCTCAAATAATGCTAAGAAAACAAGTTCATAATCATTTAGAAACAATACTAATGTTTTAACTCAGGAAGAGTTCAGAAATCAATATTTTGTGGAATAACCATGATTTTTAATCACAGCTTTCATGCGTCTTGACATGCTTTCCACCAGTCTTTCACACGGCTTTTGGGTGACCTTTTGCCACTCTTGGTACAAAAATGTAAGCAGTTCTTTGTTTGATGGCTTGTGACTATCCATCTTCCTCAGATCCCGAAAAATGGAGAAGCTAAGGGTCTCGGAAAATGGCAACGTTTTTTAATTACAAATTTTGAAAAAAAATCTTCTCACCACTTAGAACCTAGACATTTTTGGTGTATATGAACTCGTATTGACCTGGAGAATCATAATGGCAGGTCAGTTTTAGCATTTAGTGAACCTAGTAAAAAAGCCAAACAAAAAACAAGTGTGGGATTACACTTTGTAATTTCACCACACTTGGAATTTTTTCCCGTTTTCTATTACATGACATGGTAAAACCAATGATGTCGTTCAAAAGTACAACTCGTCCCACAAAAAACAAGCCATCACATGGCCATTTTGACAAAAAAAAAAAAATAAATAAAAGTTATGGCTCTGGGAAAAATGGGAGCAAAAAATGAAAATGCTAAGCCAAAAATACCCCTGGTCAATCAAAGTTTGAAAATTACAAAATTTTTTGCATCTGTCAAATTTCTGCTGTGTTTTGTGTTTATTTATAAAAATATCTGCCTAATTTACATCATAAGTTATAATGTGCCACGAAAAAAAACTCAAAAATCAGTATTTGTAGTGTTCCAGAGTGGTTACCATATAAATTGACACTGGTCAGATTTTAAAAAATTTAGCCCGGTCACTAAGGGGTTAAACCGTCTTTTTATGCAGAGACTCCTATGAGTGCTTTACTGTTCAGGAATTCAGTCTGATTAAGCCCTTTCAACATCCACCATACATGTCAGGTATTGGTGTATGGAGCAGTCTCAGGAGCCAAAACTACTTAATATTTTGTGGGTGCTGCCTTTATCATACACTGCTCAAAAAAATAAAGGGAACACTTAAACAGAATATAAGTCCGAGTAAATCAAACTTCTGTGAAATCAAACAGTCCACTTAGGAAGCAACACTGATTGACAATCAATTTCACATGCTGTTGTGCAAATGGAATAGACAACAGATGGACATTATTGGCAAATATCAAGACACCCTCAACAAAGGAGTGGCTCTGCAGGTGGGGACCACATCTCAATACCAATGTTTTCTGGCTAATGTTTTGGTCACTTTTGAATGTTGGTTGTGCCTTCACACATGCTAGCATGAGACAGACTCTACAACCCACACAAGTGGCTCAGGTAGTGCAGCTCATCCAGGATGGCACATCAATGCGAGCTATGGCGAGGTTTGCTGTGTGTCAGCGTAGTGTTCAGAGGCTGGAGGCGCTACCAAGAGAGAGGCTTGTGCACCAGGAGACGTGGAGGGGGCCGTAGGAGGGCAACAACCCAGCAGCAGGACTGCTACCTCAGCCTTTGTGCAAGGAGGAACAGGAGGAGCACAGCCAGAGCCCTGCAAAATGAACTCCAGCAGGCCACAAATGTGCATGTGTCTGCATAAACTGTTATAAAATCGACTCCATGAGGATGGTCTGAGTACCTGACATTCACAGATGGGGGGTTGTACTCACAGCCCAACACCGTGCGGCCCTCCAAAGAAATGCCACTCCACACCATTACTGACCCACTGCCAAACCAGTCATGCTGAAGGATGTTGCAGGCAGCAGATCGCTCCTCCACGGCATCTCCAGACTCTGCCACATGTGCTCAGTGTGAACCTGCTTTCATCTGTGAAGAGCACAGGGTGTCAGTGGCAAATCTGCCAATCCTGGTGTTCTGTGGCAAATGCCAAGCTTCCTGAACGGTGTTGGGCTGTGAGCACAACTCCCATTCCCATCTGTGGACATTAGGCCCTCAGACCATCCTCATGGAAATCGGTTTCTAACCGTTTATGCAGACACCTACACATTGGTGGCCTGCTGGAGGTCATTTTGCAGGGCTCCGGCAGTGCTCCTGTTCCTCCTTGCACAAAGGTGGAGGGAGCAGTCCTGCTGCTGGGTTGTTGCCCTCCTACAGCCCCCTCCACGTCTCCTGGTAGCGCCTCCAGCCTCTGAACACTACGCTGACAGACACAGCAAGCTTTCTAGCCACAGCTCGCATTAATGTGCCACTTGTGTGGGTTGTAGAGTCCGTCTCATGCTAGCACGAGTGTGAAAGCACAACCAACATTCAAGTGACCAAAACAGCAGCCAGAAAGCATTGGTACAGAGATGTGGTCTGTGGTCCCCACCTGCAGAACCACTCCTTTGAGGGTGTCTTGATATTTGCTAATAATTTCCATCTGTTGTCTATTCCATTTGCACAACAGCATTTGAAATTGATTGTCAGTGTTGCTTCCAAGTGGACAGTTTGATTTCACAGAAATTTGATTTACTTGAAGTTATATCCTGTTGTTTAAGTGTTACCTTTATTTTTTTGAGCAGTGTACAACCGCTTAAACCCTCTGGCTTCATAGAAGAGAATGTCAGCCATGTGTTGCAGCATATAGAAAAGTGGTAATCAAAAGTAGGTTTCAAGTCTCATAAAAAGGACAAAAAATGTAAACCACCTTTTCCTCATTGAAAAATATAAAAATTGAGATAGTGTAGCAACATCTGCGTTGGATGGCTTTCACACAGCGTTAAGGGGTAAGTTCACTGGTTTCGTCAGGGCATACGTCCAAATTCCCTTGCTGAAAGGAATCCAGACATATGTGTCGACGCAGCCATAGACTGTTATGGTGCAGGCAGAGCGAACGTGAACTGTCCCGTGAATCATTTTAAGGAATGTATACCTCCTGGAGGCGGACATTCCCAAAAATAATGCATGTTCCATCTGCCAGCACCATTACAGTCTATGGCAGCGTCAGTGCATACAATCAGATCCCATTTTGAAAGGGGGGTTCAGACGCAAGCCTCGACAGGGGCCACCGAACAGGTGCCGGAATATAAAAGCGCTTAGTCTGAACAAAATTAGAGTAGACAAAATGGGTCCTAAACTTATCGAATCCAGCTGACCTACATTTTGCTGTATTTTGAGGATTTAGAAGTTGTCAAAAGCCATATACAGTGGCATGTAAAAGTTTGGCCACCCCTGGTCAAAATTACTGTTACTGCGAAGTTGAACCGTTACGCAAATTGAAATTATCTGTAAAAGGCCTAAAGTTAAAGAGGACACATTTCCTTTGTATTTTAGGTAAAAAAAGTCATCATTTTTAGATTTTAAAAACTTACAAAAAGGAAAATGTGACAATGCAGAAGTTTGTGCACCACTAGAGTTGTGTGTGCGTAGATAACTGATGAAGGCTTCAGACCTTAATTAGCCCATTTGCGAACAAGACATAACCCCATCATTAGGAAAGGTCGAGTGATGCAAATTTTCCAGCTCTAACAAACCAGCCTCCTCTAACCTTGTGCCAAACATCAGCAGCCATTGGTTCTTCAAAGCAGCTGCCTAGCACTCTAAAAATGAAAATGGTGGAGGCCCACAAAGCAGGAAAAGGCTGTAAGGATAGTAAAGCAATTTCAAGTTGCCCTTTCCTCAGTTCAAAATATAATTAAGAAATGGCAGTTAACAGGTCAAGATAAAGTCTGGAAGAGCAAAAAAAATTTCAGTGATAGCTAGAGGCAAATCAGAACCACCTCTTGACTGCAAAAAACTTAAAACTCTAGAGTTGCGGCACATTGTTCAATTCTTCAGAAACCCATGGACAAATATCGCCTTCATGGAAGAGTGATCAGAAGAAAACCTCTCCTGCAAACAATTCAGTGTCAGAAGCATGTAAAAACACCCAAACAAGTCCAGTGTAATGATGCGGTTAAAATAGAACTCTTTGGCCATAATAATTAAAAGGTATATGTGGAGAAAAGAGGGCACAGAAATTTCAGGAGAACATCTTGCCAACCATTAAGCATGGGGGTGGATCATGCATGCTTTTGGGCTGTGTTGCAGCCAATGGCACGGGGAACATTTCACAGGTAGAGGGAAAAATTGATTCAATGAAATTTCAACAAATTCTTGATGCAAACAGAACACCATCTGTAAAAAAAGATGAAGTTGTCAAAGAGGATGGCTTCTACAACTGGATAATGATCCTAAACACACATCAAAATCCACAATAGACTACCTCAATAGGCACAAGCTGAACGTTTTACACTGGTCTTCACAGTTCCCTGACCTGATCATTGAAAATCTGTGGCTAGACCTCAAAATAGCAGTGCATGCAAGACGGCCCAGAAATCTCACAGAGCTGGAAGAATTTTTCAAGAACGAATGGATGAAAAGCCCTCAAAAACAATTGAAAGACCCTTGGCTGGCAACAAAAAGTTTACAATCTGGTATATTTTCATAAAGGGGTGCTACTAGGCAGGGCTGTGGAGTCGGTAAGCCAAACCTGCAACTCCGACTCCTCAATTTCCCTTCCACCGACTCCGACATATATTGCTTATATTTAAGTGAAAAATTTATTGTAGTACAATGTGAACATCAGACATTTAATCATTTTTATGATACAATAATCAAGACATTTAGATAGAACACAATATATATTTATTGGAATACTACTTTAGAACAAAAAACTAAAATTGTAAATGTAATACACTATGTAATATCTATTACATATATACACATACAGTATATATATCACTATGTAATAAACTATAACTGGCAAAAAACAGTTTTCAACAAAAACATACTAACATTTGTGCAGTCTATGAATTTGTTCTAAGAAATAGAATTGCCTCCATCAGATCCTCCTTCATAGATGACCTAAAATCTGACCTAATAATTTTAAGGCTAGAGAACAAACTCTCTACACCAACTTGGGTTGGAGGCAAAGCCGTAACCACATGGACAACATCTAACAATTTCCAAGTATAAAGGAATTGCCTCATGCACAGTCAGTTTTGATGAACGGTTGAATTTTTTTATTTCTTTGAGAGCAAGTGAAACATTTTGCTGAAATATGGTCAATCTGCTTGCTATAGGAGATGGAGTGAAATCTTTTTCCTTGCAGCAACGCTTTGACTGCTCCATATCATCCAAATACTTGTCAAGTCAAACTCCTCATCTGATGAGGATGAAGATATGGCAACAGTAGCACTGTCAGGACCCAAGTACTCTTGCGCCTGGCAGTCCTCCTGTAGGCCACTCATCCTAACTGCTACCTCAGTCAGAGCTTCTTTTCCTTTAGTAAGCTGCTGATCATCAAGCAATATACGATGACTTGGGTCCACATAAACAGCTGCCAGAAAAATTTTATTTTCCAATAGCTGTGTCTGTTTCATTGAAGCAGAAATGCCATCTGCGATTAAATCTCCTCTTTGGGACAATCAAAATAGCAAGTTCTTCCACTCCATAATGAAAATGCCAGGAGTTAAATCCTCAGTTTGTAATTTTCTTAGTCACGGTAAATAGGTGATTAAGCAATTCCTTCAATTCAGCCACCTGTGTCCATTGACCTTCATTTAGGGTTACCTGAGGGTTCGCCATATCTATAAGAAACTGTTTTAGCCAGGATCAAAACTGGGGGGGGGGGGGGGGGGGGGGGCGCAGAACCTCATACTGCACACCTCAGCTGCTGCAGAACCTTATACTGCACACTCCTACACTTAAAAATAAAGCCTGCACCTTAAGATGTGGTGAGTGCAGTCTATTTATTCCAACTATCAATTGATGTGTTACTGAAGACGAGCAATGCCTGTCCTGGGCGTCCTTTTGGGCAGCTATGAGGTGTACCTGACTGGTGCTAAAAAAAAAAAAAAAAAAAAAAAGGAGTGTTAGTCTGAGTGCTACCCAGCTTTCATTCTTTTTGGTACAGATAAAATATGGATAGACCGATATGGATAAATGGATAGATAAAAGCAGATTAGAAATCTGCTCTGCTATTGAAAACGTTATCTATGAGCTCAAAAACCTTTCAGGTGATGCGGTTTTTTAAAAAGCTGATCTGCTTTTGCAGCTGAAAAACGTATCCTCAAAAAACGCAGCAAAAACGCTGTGTGAGAATGTTGCCTTAGATCAGGAATAGAACAGCCATTTATAGGACATTTCATAACTTTCCCAAATTCCTATGAAATATTCAGCACATTCTGCATTGAACTACTGTACCCAATTATATATTTTAGGAGTCTGACCATTTTATACCGACTTCACGACTCCGACTCCACAGCCATTCAGCCCTTCTACTAGGTAGTAACCACGACCAAACTTTTGTATCAGCGCATTTTCATTTTTGTAATTTTTAAAATGTAAAAGATGAAAAATTATATTTTTTTTGCCTAATACACAATAGATATGTGTCATCTTTAAGTTTAGGCCTTTTAGAGATCATGTTATTTTTCATCTTGCTTAAAGAAGCTGTTCACTACTTGGACAACTACTTGTCATACACCACGCTCGGCCCCAATAACTTATACTCCCCTCCCGTGTCGCAAACGTTCCATCGGTGTTAGATGTGCCGGGCTCTCATGCGGTTGTTGCGACACACGAGCTTGGTGCCCAATCAGTACTGGCATCACTCTTCCCACCTTCTGTCAAATTGAACTATTCAAGTTCAATTCGACAAAAGGCAGAGATGGCGACGCTAGTGCTGAATGGGCGCCGGGCTCACATGCTATAAACACAAGGGAGCCCCAGGGAGAGCTAGTGAGACACCGCTGCAATGGCACGGGAGTGGAGTGTAAGTTGCGTTTCATTGGGGCCAAACATTTACATCAAAAAAGGGTTATCCTTGTAGTGGACAACCTCTAACTGTTAACAATAACAGGGTGCACAATTTTTACATCCCACTGTACTTGCCTCTTCATGGCTCTCTCCACACCTGTCACTATGGCTCCCCTTCTGGTCCTCCAATGGCCTCCTTTTCAGCAGGCATGGCCTATTCTTGCTAGGCTCCCACAGTATCTTGTGTATTTTATATTTTGATAAGTGTTGAGCAATCAAAATTTGATTTGGGGAATGAAACGATATGTGCCCCAACTAACAAGTGTTTGGACTAGTCAGCAGTTACAGCACATGCTAGAAGACCCTGATGAAAGCGAAAAAGGAGACAATGGTAGGACCAAGCAGGGAGCAACAGCAGGACAAGTATGGAGATGGCTGAAGAGAGAGGTGTGAGAATTAGTTTACTTTGTAACCACTACCCAACAGACTATTTGTACTTTATTCCATGTGCATCAAGTCTTTCCATTCAAATAGCGCAAATCTGCTTAAAATAAAGATTTTGCGAAATTTGTTAAATAAAATTTTCAACCCATATGACAAACTCTGCATGTCACCAAAAATGCATTAAAAATAATTCCAGTTTGTACTCCAAAAATGTCGTCGATGAAAACTAAAGCTCAATCAAAAAACAAGACCTCAAATAGAGTGACGAAAAAAAAAAAGTTACTGGTCGACAATTTTTTGTGCATTATTTTTTTAACTACTAAAATAAACAATATTGAAAATATGAATATAAGTATTATGAACTACACACAATAGTACATAGATTGTATATTTTAGTAAAAATAAAGAAAAAAGTTGAAGACCTGTAATTTGTTTTACAGCCATTGGAGCTGGTTGAGGGGCTTGCCAATTGGCTTGGTAAGCTGTAGTTTTCATTGGCTTCATTTTGGAGCACAAGCTAAGATTTGAGTGCCTTTAGTTGCATATTAACGAAGGTGCAGTTTGCGCGTGATCTAACACTACAAGTGTCTGGTTTCGCTGTAATAGCACAAAGTTGAAAAATTGACAGTTCACTTTTACAGCACAATGAGAGGAAGAAATTAATCTTAAAAAAAAAAAAACAAAAAAAAAAAAACACAAGCCTTTGATGGTTAAAGAAAAATGTTATGACTGAAAAAGGGGAGAAAAAAAAAAAGAATGTGCAATTGAAAAAGCTGCCATAGCAGAAAGGAGGTTAATGCCATTTAAATGCAGGTCACAATTAAGATTAAATTTTAATCACCTTTCTCACTGTCATAATGTGAAGCATCAAACTGTGCATCATCATTTGGAATCTGGACTCGAGCCACGACTAGGTGATTCTGCTCATCTGAGGTGTGGGTCCCAAGCACCAACCAATGCAAGGCATAGTCTTTACCCTCTGGTCTATAGAGAAGAGAAAATTTAAGAAGCATATTAAGCTTTGCAAGTGGCAAAATGTACCTACATACCAGTCTTTGTCCATTTCCTTACATACAAATAAGATCTTAAAAAGGGGTAGATGCACATGGAAAATATATGAACATTATCCTTAACCACCCCCATCACGAGGGGGGTCAATTTCAGTTTCTGGCTTACCGTATATACTCGTGTATAACAGGGCTGTGGAGTCGGAGTCGTGGAGTCGGAGTCGGTGCTCATTTTGGTGGAGTCGGAGTCGGTATAAAATGGACCGACTCCGACTCCTAAAATATATAATAAATTGGGTACAGTAATTCAATGCAGGATGTGCTGAATATTTTTTCATAGGAGTTTGGGAAAGTTATGAAATGTCCTATAAATGGCTGTTATATTCCTGGTCTAAGGCTACATTCACACACAGCGTTTTTCCTGTGTTTTTTGAGGATACATTTTTCAGCTGCAAAAGCTGATCATCTTTTTAAAAAACTGCATCACCTGAAAGGTTTTTGAGCTCATAGATAATGTTTTCAATAGCAAAAGCAGATTAGAAATCTGCTCTATCTATCCATATCTGTCTATCCATATCGTATCTGTACCAAAAAGAATGAAAACTGGGTAGTACACCAATATATATTCTGTTCTATATAAATATCTTGATTATTGGATCATAAAAATGATTAAATGTCTGAGGTTCACATTGTACTACAATAAATTTTTCACTTAAATATAAGCAATATGTGTGGGAGTCTGAGTCGTGGAGTCGGAGTTGGAGTCGGTGTAAGGGAAATTGAGGAGTCGGAGTCGCAGGTTTGGCTTACCGACTCCACAGCCCTGGTGTATAAGCCGACCCCCCTAATTTTGCCACAAAAACTTATTGACTCGCGTATAGTCCTAGGGTTAAATGGTCCAAGAAGATGCTCCATAGATAAACCCCCCCCCATATGCTGCTACTCAAGGGATAATGCTGGCCCAAGATGCTCCATAAATACCCCCCATATGCTGCTCCACAAGGGTTAATGCTGCCCCATAAGATGCTCCATAAATACCCCTTATTTGCTGCTGCAATAAAAAAAAAAATATATATATTACACTCACCTCTCCGTCGCTGGGGGCCAGGTGCCGGTGTCCTGAGCCCCTGGCAGTGGCGATATTCACCTGTCCCCGTTCCAAGCCGTGCACCGCTGTCTCTCGGATCTCTGCATTGACAGCAGAGGGCGCGCACTGACTACGTCATCGCGCCCTCTGCTGTCACAGCAGGAGGACCCAGAGGCACAGCAGTGCACGGCTTGGAATGGGGACAGGTGAATATCATTCTGCCCCTATCATACTCACCCCTCCTAGCGCAAGGTTTTCTCTGCAGTGGCAGCCCCTGCTTCTCCCTCTGCTTCCTGCATTCAGCTGGTCATGTGGCACCGCTCATTAAACTCAAATATGTGCATATTCATGAGTTTAATGAGCAGTACCATGTGACCGCTGAATGCAGGAAGCAGACGGCAGAGGGAGACGCAGGGGCTGCAGAGAAGTGCCAGGAGAGGCGAGTATGGTCTGATACCCCCACTCCCCCTCCGGTATATGACTCACGTATAAGACAAGAGGGGGACTTTCAGCCCAAAAAAATGGGCTGAAAATCTCGGCTTATACACGAGTATATACGGTACTTTTTTCCCTGGAGCAGTAATTTTTTTTATTTTCTGTCTGCATACTTTTTTGGGGGAGGAAAGAGTTGGACTTTTGAATAACACCATTCATTTTACCACAATTTATTAGAAAATGGGGAAAAAAAGCAATTAATTCTGACATTGTTTTTGATACAGGAAAGATGTATATCTTCGTACCGTGTTAGCCAGTAGATAGAAAAGTATTCAGAATTGAGAGTCCTCAGTGGTTGATACCTTTTAATGGCTAACTGAAAAGATGGTAACACATTGCAAGCTTTCGAGACTACTCAGGTCTCTTCATCAGGCATTGACTAATACAAAATCTGAAGAGTCACATTTATGCACAACACAGCACAGAAAAAAATGCAATAGATAAGACAAGTGACATGAAGCACTTGTCTTTATCTTGTCCGTGGTCATTATAAATGGACAGGTTTTACATTTTTTCTGGTTGCAAGGAAAGGTTCCTGCAGCTGTTGGAGAGGACAGGGAGCTTCTGACAATGATGCTTCTTAGATTTGGGAGCTGCCTAAAGCACAGTAGGGGGGGGGGGGGTCTAGAAAAATGGATTGTAATCGGGCATAATGACCACAGACAAGATAAAGAGCCCCAATTCACATCAGGACTACAAGATCCCAGGTACTTTCAGCTGCATCACATCTAATGTGGTGTACTTAATTATTTGTACTAAATGTCCAACTGGGGGTCTGTATGTGGGAGAGACAGGGCAAAAGCTTAGAACAAGGATAAATTCTCATCGTCACACAATAAGAGAAAAAAGAATGGATCTACCTGTGGCAAAATATTTTTGTATGCATGATCATAACACCATGGATATGAAATTACTGGTATTGAAAAGTAATTTCACATCTCAGAGCGAGAAGAGTCTGGGAGTACAAGCTCATGATGACATTTGACACTCAATGCTGGAATTAACGTGTCGCATGGATTTATGTCTTTTTACATCAAGGAATTTTCTCCTAAGACCTTGTGGGGGCATCACTACACATTAGGAGACTCCAATCAGAGGACAATAAAACATCCAGACTCCTCATCTATGAACTGGTCCAATATTTATGTTTCTCCCTCTCCCATAATGATAGTTCTGTTTCACGTCACTTGTCTCATCTATTGCATTTTTTCTGTGCTGTGTTGTGCATAAATATGTGACTCTTCAGATTTTGTATTAGTCAATGCCTGATGGAGACCTGAGTAGTCTTGAAAGCTTGCAATTTGTTACCATCTTTTCAGTTAGCCATTAAAAGATATTGTTTTTGGGAATTGTTTTTAGGGTGTACATTTTGTGGTACAAATGACCCAGCAATATTATTCTCATCAGCAGGATTACTGCAATACCAAACATGTCCAGGGTTTTGTTTTTTTTTTTTAATTATTTTAGTGGTGAAAAAAACATCTGAAGTTTGAAAAAGAAAAAATGCCATTATTTTCTGAGACCTGTAACTATTTTCATTTGTTGGTCGATAAGCTGTCATACAGTTCTATTTTTTTGCAGGGCGAGAACGTTTTTATTGATCATTTTGGGATAGATCCAAACGGAAAATTAAAAGAATTCGATGTCGCCGTCACTACAATTATTAAAAAAACATGCATTTCTAGAGCGAACTACTCTTCATCAGGTACACAAAAAACATTTAAATTGACCAGAGTTCGTATAACCCCCAGGTGTGTATTCAAATTCATCATTTACCCCCAGCTCTGCTGCCCCGTAGCTCCACTGCAATTATGTCCCATTATCCATGCATTGCATTTTAGCCTGTATGCTCTATGCATTCATTTAACCCCTCAGGGACTGTTTAAAGTTATTGTGTTTTTAAATTAAGCCTTTGCTATCTATCCGTAAAGCTGACCGATATATTATGGTAAGCTTTGTGGGATTTTTTTCCATGTACATGAATCAAGTGTCTTTGATAGGCTGTAATCCATAATTCTATTTTTAATGTCTGATTTATGTTTGACCCATGTTTGTTCATCCCAAGATGCATTGGCATAGTAGTCCATCCCACATACTGCGATTTGCACTGACATTGTAGGACATAAGTCACATGAGCTCTGACAGTTTAAAAAAAAATTTCAGAAAACATTCTCCTGTGATCTTCAATGTAAGTTGTTTTTTTTACTTGACTTTACCCATTTATGACTTACATTTCGAATTGTCACATTTAAAAGTTCCACTATTGGCCAATTACCTTTATGTTCACATTCTTCACGATAATTTTAGAACTTGGAACACTCCTGACTGAAAAACATCCGTCATGTATATAGAAGCTGTTTGTGGCATAAACTAAGTTATAAAAGCCATAGCATAATGTAATTCCAACTGCTAATAAAAGTAACACTTACTACTATATACATGTATACCTTTGTGACAGTGAATGGGGTTCACATCTCAAATGAAAACCAAGGCCTAGTCTTATCAAGATTCAAGAGGTACTCCCAGTATTCCCTTCCTGTTTCCTCCAGCTCAAAAACATTTCCAGAAACTGTCCTTTCCTCAATCATCCTACCAAAATGCTTGTGCATGCCCCAATCATCTCACGCCTCGACTACTGCAACATCCTCCTCTGTGGCCTACCTTCTAACAATCTCGCACCTCTCCAGTCTGTCCTTAACTCTGCTGCAGACTAGTCTCTCTCCTCGCTACACTCCTGCTTCCCCTCTTTGCAAATCCCTTCACTGGCTCCCAATTTCACAGCGTATCCAGTTTAAACTACTCCTGCAAAACCATCCATAACCTCTCCCCTCCGTATATTTCTGGACTAATCTCTCAATATCTTCCCTCACGTAATCTCCGTTCCTCCCAAGACCACCTCCTCTCCACACTTATTCGCTCCTCAACCAATCACCTCCAAGATTTCACCTGAATATCCCCCATACTCTGGAATTCTGTGCCCCAACACCTCTGGTTATCCACCATATTTGCATCCTTCAGACAGAACCTGAAAACCCATCTCTTCAAAAAAGCTTACAACCTGTAATGACCACATGGCTCGGTTCAACCCCTGATGAAGCATTTGTGAAACACGCGTCAGTTTGGTCAGTGAGCTTATCACTACTTATGATTATCTTTACTTGTGACTCCTTTTTGGGCTATATATTGATTAGAAGATTTACACTGGATATTGTATGTATATACAGTACATTTGAATATTTATTCACATACATTTATCCTTCTGTAAACTGAATGTTATACATGTGTTAACTATGCCTTATACTGCTGGGGCGTCCACAATTGCTCACCCACCAATCTTAAATTTTTTTTGTCTGTATTGAAGGGACTTATACCAGTTTTTATTGATTAGGTTTTAGCTACTGTATTCATTGTTCTTGATTTATGCAGTGCTTTTTGGGATACATTTACTGGATTTACAACTTTTGGTAGCTTTGGTTCACAGAGTGTAAAAAAAAAAAAAAAAAAAAAAAAAAAAGAAAAAAATCTGATTTTCATCTAGAATAAAAAAAAAAATAAAAAACTAAACTATCAGTCTTGTCATTCATATGGCATTTTTATTTCAGCAGTTCTTAAAAGTAAGAAGACAAAATAGTTTCTTAAAGAATTGCAGTGTATCCATAAAAATTGTATGCTACACAGTTGATCTGTAAAGCCCCCGTCACACATAACGATGTCCCAGCGATCCCACCAACGATCCAACATGGATGGGATCGCTGGGACATCGTTAAACAGCCCCAGCGACGCTGGTTTCTAATGTAAACGTCGGGTATCAGGTATCTAGGAGCCGCGCGATTCCTAGATACCCGCTGTTTACATTAGAAACCAGCGTCGTAGATCGCTGGTCTCTCGCTGCCACAAGCAGCAATGCATGCTGGGCAGCAGGAGACTAGCGATCGAAAAACGGCCCAGGCCGCTCGAGCACGATCAGCGATAACCGGCAGGGAGGCCGGTCGCTGATCCCCGTCACACTGCGATCTCGCTAGCGACATCGCTGTGTTTGACGGGACCCCAAGATCAGATTTTTTTGTGCTTTGTAGTCTTGAATAGGCAAGTCAGAAGAATGTTAATTCCACTGACAGCACTCCGGCTGAAAATAGGATTGTGTGAATTTAGTTTATGAGCATTACCAAAATGGTTAAATTGCGTTATACCCAAGCTCTTACCACCACATGAGAGGTCCAGATAGTTAAAAACAAACATATATACATAATACTTGGCAAAGAGAATTATTACCTAGTGACATCAGGAAGCCACTGCACAGTGAGACTTGGCCACTCCAGGGCATGTGTCATTACTAGGTCATAGAGGAAAGGAGTATTTTTCTTCCAGATTTTGTACTCCTCATTGATGACACGCTCTTCCACAGTATCTTCAAACACTACAAAGGACAAATTAAGTAAGTTAGTCTATTGGTCTAAAGACAAAAAAAAAAAAAAAAAAACACACATGAACAGACATCTATTTTATGTATGGATTCCATTAATGTTTTTACCCATTATCGTTTATGGGCCCAATTGATAAAGGTTTGTGTCAGTTGTCTCGTGTTTACAAAACACTTTCAAAAATTTTTTGCGTGTAAAATAAAGTTACCCAAAAATATGTTGACGGTGTATAAGACAATTTTAGCTAGCAGTTAATGTAGGCAGAGCTGGAGAATGTGGCAAGCCACCTGACATTCATAAAGGCATGTTACTCGGTCTCTTAATGAAATGGCACATCTTGCTTCAAACACATCTAAAATTAAGAGTTGTGTACACAATGCCATCAATGAATCAGGTACCATATGCGTTTGTTCAAGTGTCCATGCAATTTTGATATGGCTGCATTTTTCCCCAAATCACAGATCAAATTCACTCATACAAGTCTGAAAATAAAATTAAAAAAAACAAAAAAAAAACCACAGTTCAAGTTTTGAGACGGACAAATTTTGGTCAAAGTTTGCATCTTCAGTATTTTTATTCACACTAGGTGTTTTCGGAGCGTTTATGCAAATTTTCAGCTGTGTTTTAGAGTATCAGCAAAAGCGAGATTTCAGAAGTCTCATGCGCACAGCTTGGATTTAAACACAGCAAATCCTGAAAGGAAAATCACTGATCATGTGCGCAACACATCAGGATTCTCATTTACTTTGCCGGCATAAGGATTCCCTAGAGTTTTTTGGGTCAATTCCAAGTGGAAAAGACAAAAAAAAATGCACCGTATGCACACAGACTAAAGATATGCACATCGAGTATGAGTATTTGACCGCAGAAAATTTCTGCTACGTTTATGCATCGCTAGGAATTTGTTGGCAGCAAAAACGCAAAGGAATAACGTGTGTTTTTTTGTACAGCAATGAACACTTTTTTGGAGATCAGGTTATTTGAAAACCGGAGGGAAAAAAAACAAAAAAAACAACATTTTGTGGTGTAATTTCCGTGTTCAACCGCTTTTTTCATGCTTATTTGCCCCAGAAATGGCACTTCATATTTGAAGGGCCAATTCTGGCACTTCATCCAGGCTCTTCCCAATGTCTAATCAGGTAATGGGATTATGGGTTGGTGTCAGCAGCGGTCGCTGACACCAAGCTAGGTTTAGTAATGAAGAGGCATCAGCCAGACACCCGCATTACTAAACCTGTTAAGTAAAGAGAAATAAACGCACAGAGAATAAGACACTATTTGAAACAGACATTATTTAATCTTTTAAATTAATCCAATATACTCACCCCAGGTCCGAAGGTAATCCAAGGGTTAAAGCAATGCCCCACATTGTCACCAGCCTATGTAGGAGCATTCACAGAACATTCTCATCAGCTGATGAACTCCGGTGAACTTTCTCACCGCAGCTCAGCGCGCACAGTGCAGGAGCAATTACCTCCTGTGTCACCGGCTGCAGGGTAAACCTCTACAGGGTTTTTGTTTTTTTTTTTTAATGTTTTACAGGAGACAAAGGGCTTCAGGGATTAGGTGTAAGGTGAGTATACCGTTTATTACCAGGGCTGTGGAGTCGGTAAGCCAAACCTGCTACTCCGACTCCTCAATTTCCCTTACACCGACTCCAACTCCGACTCCCACATATATTGCTTATATTTAAGTGAAAAATGTATTGTAGTACAATATGAACACCAGACACTTGATCATTTCTATGATCCAATAATCAAGATATTTATGTAGAACATAATATCTATTTATTGGAATACAACTTTAGAACACAAAACTAATTATAAATATGTAATACACTGTATAATATTGATTACATATATACAGTACAGACCAAAAGTTTGGACACCTCATTCAAAAAGTTCTCTTTATTTTCATGACTATGAAAATTGTAGATTCACTCTGAAGGCATCAAAACTATGAATTACATGTGGAATCATAATTAACCCCTTAACGACCAGGGGTATTTTTGGTTTTACATTTTCATTTTTCCCTCCCCTTCTTTCCAGAGCCATAACTTTTATTTTTCCATTTATATGGCCATGTGAGGGCTTATTTTTTGCGGGACGAGTTGTACTTTTAAATGACATCATCGGTTTTACCATATCGTGTACTCGAGAACGGGAAAAAAATTCCAAGTGCGGTGAAATTGCAAAAAAAGTGCAATCCCACACTTGTTTTTTGCTTGGGTTTTTTGTTAGGTTCACTAGATGCTAAATCTGACCTGCCATTATGATTCTCCAGGTCATTACGAGTTCATAGACACCAAACATGTCTATGTCCTCTTTATCTAAGTGGTGAAAAAAAATTCCAAAGTTTGCAAAAAAAAAAAAAAAAAAATTTGCGCAATTTTCCAAGACCCGTAGCGTCTCCATTTTTCATGATCTGGGGTCGGGTGAGGGCTTATTTTTTCCGTGCCGGACTGGCGTTTTTAATGATACCACTTTTGTGCAGATACGTTATTTTGATCGCCCGTTATTGCATTTTAATGCAATGTCTTGGTGACCAAAAAAACGTAATTCTGGCGTTTTGAATTTTTTTCTCGCTACGCCATTTAGCGATCGGGTTAATGCTTTTTTTTATTGATAGATCGGGCGATTCTGAACGCAGCGATACCCAATATGTGTATGTGGGATTTTTTTTTTTTACTGTTTTATTTTGATTGGGGCGAAAGGGGGGTGATTTGAACTTTTAGGTTTTTTTTAATTTTTTTTTATTTTTAAACATTTTTTTTTTTTTACTTTTGGCATGCTTCAATAGCCTCCATAGGAGGCTAGAAGCTTGCGCAACCCGATTGGCTCTGCTACATATGGGCGATGAGCAGATCGCCCATATGTAGCAGATTTACTGCTGTGCTTTCAGCGCCGACCACCGGGTGGCGCTGAAAGCCATATGCCTGGAACAACCATAGAGGTCTCAGAGACCTCTGGTTGTCCAGGCAACATGACGCCGACCCCCGATCACGTGACGGGGGTCGGCGATGATGTCATTTCCGGCCCGGCGGCCGGAAATGCTATTTAAATGCGTGCTGTCAGCTTTGACAGCGGCATTTAACTAGTTAATAGGCGGACGGCGATTCCGCTCGCGCCTATTGCGGGCACATGTCAGCTGGTCATAACAGCTGACATGTCCCGGCTTTGATGCGGGCTCAGCGCCGGAGCCCTCATCAAAGCAGGGGAAAGGTCTGATGGCGGACTGTGTCCGTCATTGGACATGTCAACAAAAAAGTGTGAAACAACTGAAAACATGTCTTATATTCTAATTTCTTCAAAGAAGCCACCGTTTGCTTTGATTACTGCTTTGCACACTCTTGGCATTCTCTTGATGAGCTTCAAGAGGTGGTCACCGGAAATGATCTTCCAACAGTCTTGAAGGAGTTTCCAGAGATGCTTAGCACTTGTTCGCCCTTTTGCCTTCACTCTGCGGTCCAGCTCACCCCAAACCATCTCGATTGGGTTCAGGTCTGGTGACTGTGGAGGCCAGGTCATCTGGTGTAGCACCCCATCACTCTCCTTCTTGGTCAAATAGCCCTTACACAGCCTGGAGGTGTGTTTGGGGTCATTGTTCTGTTGAAAAATAAATGATGGTCCAACTAAACACAAACCGGATAGAATAGCATGCCGCTGCAAGATGCTGTGGTAGCCATGCTGGTTCAGTATGCCTTCAATTTTGAATAAATCCCCAGTGTCACCAAAGCACCATCACACCTTCTCCTCCATGCTTCACGGTGGGAACCAGGCATGTAGAGTCCATCAGTTCACCTTTTCTGCGTTGCACAAAGACACGGTGGTTGGAACCAAAGATCTCAAATTTGGACTCATCAGACCAAAGCACAGATTTCCACTGGTCTAATGTCCATTCCTTGTGTTCTTTAGCCTAAACAAGTCTCTTCTGCTTGTTGCCTGTCCTTAGCAGTGGTTTCCTAGCAGCTATTTTACCATGAAGGCCTGCTGCACAAAGTCTCCTCTTAACAGTTGTTGTAGAGATGTGTCTGCTGCTAGAACTCTGTGTGGCATTGACCTGGTCTCTAATCTGAGCTGCTGTTAACCTGCGATTTCTGAGGCTGGTGACTAGGATGAACTTATCCTCCGCAGCAGAGATGACTCTTGGTCTTCCTTTCCTGGGGCGGTCCTCATGAGAGCCAGTTTCTTTGTAGCGCTTGATGGTTTTTGCCACTGCACTTGGGGACACTTTCAAAGTTTTCCCAATTTTTCGGACTGAATAACCTTCATTTCTTAAAGTAATGATGGCCACTCGTTTTTCTTTACTTAGCTGCTTTTTTCTTGCCATAATACAAATTCTAACAGTCTATTCAGTAGGACTATCACCTGTGTATCCACCAGACTTCTGCACAACACAACTGATGGTCTCAACCCCATTTATAAGGCAAGAAATCCCACTTAATAAACCTGACAGGGCACACCTGTGAAGTGAAAACCATTTCCGGTGACTACCTCTTGAAGCTCATCAAGAGAATGCCAAGAGTGTGCAAAGCAGAAATCAAAGCAAAAGGTGGCTACTTTGAAGAACCTAGAATATAAGACACACAGTATTTTCAGTAGTTTCACACTTTTTATTATATAATTCTGCATGTGTTAATTCATAGTTTTGATGCCTTCAGAGTGAATCTACAATTTTCATAGTCATGAAAATAAAGAAAACTCTTTGAATGAGAAGAGGTGTCCAAACTTTTGATCTGTACTAATAAATATCTACACTTGAAAATAAAGCCTGCACCTTAAGAAGATGTGGTGATGAATGCAGTCTATTTATTCCAACTATCAATTGATGTGTTACTGAAGACGAGCAATGCCTGTCCTGGGCGTCCTTTTGGGCAGCCATGAGGTGTACCTGACTGGTGCAAAAAAAAAAAAAACAGAACGAGTGTTAGTCTGTGTGCTATCCGGCTTTCATTCTTTTTGGTACAGATATGATATGGATGGACAGATATGGATAGATAAAAGCAGATTAGAAATCTGCTCTTGCTATTGAAAACATTATCTATGAGCTCAAAAACCTTTCAGGTGATGCAGTTTAAAAAGCTGATCTGCTTTTGCAACTGAAAAACGTATTCTCAAAAACGCAGGAAAAACGCTGTGTGTGAATGTAGCCTTAGATCAGGAATAGAACATTTCATAACTTTCCCAAATTCCTATGAAAAAATATTCAAGCACATTCTGCATTGAATTACTGTACCCAATTTATTATATATTTTAGGAGTCTGAGTTGGTCCATTTTATACCGACTCTAACTCCACGATTCCAACTCCACAGCCCTGGAACTATGTCCCGGATGTATTTTGCTGTGTTCCAGGACATAGTGCACATGCGCCAGTGAACTAATGCTTTTCGGCTTTGCCCGCAGTAGGGCAAAGCACACTGCGCATGCGCAAGTCAAGATTGCAACGTACACGCGCATAATATGAAGGTCAGCTATGGAAATTCCCAGAAATATTGCAGACAGCGGCCAAAGAGGGGTGGAGGAAAGGACCCAAAACACCGCCCATCGGACCGGACCAAAATCATTTACATAGACCACCAAAATGAGTTGACAGATTCCCTTTAAGTCACATGCTCTCCATTTCCTTGTGAGCCTCCTTGAGATGGTTCTACTCCTTCATTGGAGTCTAGCTGTGTTTAATTAAACTGATAGGACTTGATTTGTAAAGGCACACATCTGTTTATATAAGGCTAGTTACACACTAGCGTATCTTCACGCAGCGCACGGCGCCGCTAAGCCCCACCCCTTGCCGCGCCCCCTCCGATCATCTCCTCCCTACTATCGCACAGCACTGCATGCAATCTACACACCCTATCTTTAGCATAGGGTGCGCAGACCGTGCGCCAGTAGGATTTTTGTGTGCGCTGCGCAGTTTTGAAGGTGCGCCGAACACACCATGTTGCATTTTGGTGCCCTCCTGGCACCTTCAAAAGTGTGCAGCGCACGCAAAAATCCTACTAGCGCCCGGCCAGCCCCCCCTATGCTAAAGATAGGGTGCGCAGATCGCATGCAGCGCTGTGCGATAGTAAGGAGATGACGACCAGAGGGGGCGCGGCAGGGGGTGGGGCTTAGCTGCGCCGTGTGAAGATACGCTAGTGTGAAACTAGCCTAAGACCTCACAGCTCACTGTGCATGTCAGACCAATGAGAATCATGATGTCAAAGGAACTGGCCAAGGAGCTCAGACAGTTGTGGCAAGCCACACATCTGACCAAGGTTACAAAAAAATGTCTGCAGTACTCAAGGTTCCTAAGAGCACAGTGGCCTCCATATCCTTAAATGGATGAAGTTTGGGACCACCAGAAGTCTTGCTAGACCTGGCCATCCAGCCAAACTGAGCAATCGTGGGAGAAGAGCTTTCAAAAGATGTAAAGAAGAACCCCAAGATCACTGTGGCTGAGCTCCACAGATGCAGTAGGGAGATGTGAGAAAGTTCCACAAAGTCAACTATCACTGCAGCCCTCCAGCCGGGCCTTTATGGCAGAGTTGCCCGACGGAAGCCTCTCCTCAGTGCAAGACATATGAAAGCCCGCATAGTTTGCAAAAAAACACATGAAGGACTCCCAGACTAAGGCCGGGGTCACACTGGCGAGGAATACGGCCGAGTGAGAGGCGCTAAAAGCCCGCATTACACACGGACAAATGATTCTCTATGGGGTCCCTCGCACCAGCCGTATATTTCTCATCCGTATTCTACGGTCCGTGCCAATCGCAGCATGCTGCAATTGTCAGCGTACTACAGCCGTAGTATGCCAATGCAAGTCTATGGGTGCGCAAAAAATATGGATTACACACGGACCACACGTGACTTGCGAGAAATACGCACCAGGTGTCTTTTAGCAAAGCCGGCAATTCAGTGCGCGATACAGTAAAATCACACTGACAGTTTTAATAAAGAAACAAAAGAATAGATATAGACACAGAAAAAAAAAAAAAAAAATTATATATATATATATATATATATATATATTTTTTTTTTTTTCTATGTGTCTATATCTATTCTTTGGTTTCTGTTAGAAACCCTGTCATAGGGCTCCATTATATGTCCATTTTGCAAGCAGGCGAGAAAATCTCGCCATACGGAGTCCATACTGATTACATACGGATGCAGACTTGCGCAAAATACGCGACCACACCTTGCTTACGGATGACCTACGGAGCACTATTTAGGGGTCATTCATCCGTATTACGCCTGTAATCTACGGACCGTATTTTGCGCAGGTTAGTGTGACCCCGGCCTAAGAGATAAGATTCTCTTGTCTGATGAGACAAAGATTGAACTTTTTCGTGATAATTCTAAGCAGTATGTGTGGAGAAAACCCTACACTGCTCATCACCTGCCCGATACAATCCAACAGTGATACATGGTGGTGGCAGTATCATGCTATGGGGGTGTTTTTCGGGTGCAGGGACAGGACGACTGGCTGCAATTGAAGGAAACATGAACGTGGCCAAGTACAGAGATATCCTGGATGAAAACCTCTTTCAGAGTGCTCTGGACCTCAGACTTGGCCGAAGGTTCACCTTCCAACAAGACAACGGCCCTAAGCACACAGCTAAAATAACAAAGGAGTGGCTTCAGAACAACTCTGACCATTCTTGACTGGCCCATCCAGAGCACTGACCTAAACCCAATTTGAGCATCTCTGGAGAGACCTGAAAATGGCTATCCATCAACGTTGACCATCCAACTGACAGAGCTGGAGAGGATCTGCAAGAAGAATGGCAGAGGATCCCCAAATCCAGGTGTGAAAAACTTGAGACATCATTCCCAAGACGACTCGTGGCTGTACTAGCTCAAAAGGGTGCTTCTACTCAATACTGAGCAAAGGGTCTGAATACTTAAGACCATGTGATATTTCAGTTTTTCTTTAATAAATTTGCAAAAATTTCTACATTTCTGTATTTTTTTCAGTCAAGATGGGGTGCAGAGTGTACATTAATGAGAAAAAAGTAAACTTTGAGTTTACCAAATGGCTGCAATGAAACAAAGTGAAAAATTTAAAGGGGTCTGAATGCTGTCCGTACTCTAAAGAATGGCTAGCCAACAATCTATTGTTTGCCTCAATTGGCATTTTGAAGCCTCAGTTACGAAAAAAGATCCAAGTCGTTTTAGTCTTCACTTCCTAGTTAAGCCAATGATGAAATTTTGCCAGTTGAAAGGCTTACGGCATGCTGTATCCACACTAGGCCTGCAGAGGTTCACAACAGTGCATCATGAAGGCAACTCACAAATGTGCAACATGTACAAGGAGTGAAGAATACTAGTACTACACAAAATCAGTAAGCATGTGCCCATATTAATGCAATCCACAATGCACCAGGCTCATTCTGTGAACTTCTAGAGTCAGTTTAGCATATGACAATTCCACTATGTGATGTAGGATTGCCTTTTCACGTCAAGACAATAAAGTCCAATCCATCCTTTCCAAAAGCACTTGAGATTTAGTCAGATCACTGGAGGCCTTCACTCCAGGGGGTGTAATCATGGGTGACAACTGTGACAAAGTATGATCACATTAGCTCCAGTAGAACAGCTGCAATACCCCCCTTTCTACCAATCTAAGGTTTTCCCTTAGGATAGTTAGCAATTTCCCCTACTGAAATTCATTCTAATCACTACAAAAGCCATTTCTGCTGTGCCCTATACACTTGACCATGAAGTAACTACATTACAAAATGTAACAACTGAGGAAGTTGACCTGAAATGACCATTAAAGCATTAGTGAGATTCTCAAAAATAGCAAGTTATCCCATAAGCATAGGAAGGGGCTGACTTGCTTATCACAATGGCTCAGACCAAGACCTTACAATCCAAGAACAGAACCCCATCTTGAAAGGAGAAGTGCCCAGACTCAGCCTCCTCTTCATTCATTGGGAGACAGCCAAGCATAGTACTCTGCTTTGTCCATCAGATAATGAAGTGCAGGTCGAGCATGTCCGGTTCAGCTCTATTTAAGTCGTAATAGAACCCATTCTCGAGATTGGTGGGGGGGGGCACAGTTATCAGATCCATATCAGCAAGTTATCCTCCCTCCCCATTCTATGTATAAGGGATAACTTGCGATCTTGGGAAACCTATATTTTGCATATATAGATCAATGAATGGGCTGCCGTTGTAGTTCCCTCACAGTACTGCATGAGGATGGCACTCTAATAAACGACGTTGCATGGGATTTAAATCGGTCAGGAAGGAATTACAAGCTGGGAACATAGAGCTCTAGAACAAGACTAAGGGGGGGGGGGGGGGTTGGCCAGGCAGAGCTTACTTATCTCTTGAAAAAAGATATATATATTACAGTATATACACACTCCAGACAGCCTCATTAAAGGGAACTTGTCACTGCACATGTAGTCCGATCTGTGGTCAGTAGGGTATAGAGGAGACGCTGAGCAGGTCTCTATATAGGCTTGTTGGAAGAAACAAATATGTCTTTTGTGTAAGAGTCCAGTGGGCGGTCTTACCAGCGATTGACAACTATGTGAACGCAGTCATACAAAGGAGACTGTCAGAGGCCCGCCCACTGGACTCCTGAAAAACACCGATTTTAGTGAATACAGGACTGAAGGGTTTCCCACAAGACGTGTATGAATCTGACCAGCGCCCAAACATCAGACACCGTTTACACATGATCGGTTCCTTTAGAGTGGCCCTTACGTATGAATAGGGCCCCAGGGGTCAGTAGCCATGGTGGTGAAGCAGTGTCAGCCCCATCCATGCCCAGCCGACCCCAGCTACAGAATAATGAGGCTGCGGGAAATGAATGGCGCCCACTGGGAGACTGCAGAGCACAAAGCCTGACGGGAGGAGGACGGCGGCCCCGGGAAAGCAGAGCCGGAGGCCATGACTGCGCGTGGTGCGGTGACCCGCCTGTAAACCGGCAACAGAACGCCACTGACCGGTATAGGTGTCAGCCCCGGCCAGGCCCCGCTTACTTTCTTTATTCGCCATCTTTCCGCCTCTTCCAGACGGCAAACACCAGCAGAAACGAGGACCGCTCCCTGCCGGTCACCGAAGCCGCTTCCCGCGCGAAAATAAAAAAAGAGTGACGTGACGCAGCCACAGGATCCCCGCCAAAGTTCCACAGCTACTTGTATCAGCAGCACGCCGTACTCTGCCCCGCCCCCAGCACGCTACAACGTCCGCCGCCATGCTGGGCAGACTGGCCAATCAGCGGGAGGAGGCTGCGGCGTCGGCGCAGGAAGTGCCTGGGAGGCCATGTTTAGTATTGGCAAGAAAAGAACCGGAAACAGAAAATATGACGATATCACGGCGACACGTGCTGTCATACTAGCATACTAGCAGTCATTGCAAGCAATAAGTGTACGCAGGCTAGAAATGCCCCAACTCCCTGCTCATGTAGCCAGCATTTAACCCCAATTCATCAAGGAGTTTGTGCCAGAATGCTGCTGTAAAACTTGAAACGTCACAATATTTATGGTTTAACTTAATATGAAGCATTTTTTACTGTTTTTATGCCAGTCCCAGCCAGCTCCACCAAAGTGGGCAGAGGGGGGCCACACCATGCCACAAAATGGACCAAATTATGGTAGAAATGTGCGTCAGCCCCTGACTGAGGTAGCGTTTCTGGCGGAAGCACTGGGCAGGTGTAAGATGTGCCTCACCCACTAGGTACCAAGCCCCTCTTCATGGATATAGCGCATTTTACTCCAGCGGACGCTTACCTAGGACTAGTGTACCAAACATAATGAATCCGCGTCTAAGTCTTTACACCTTCTGTAGGAGGAGGGGCCCCCGCTGCATGTCTGGGCCGGAACTAAGGGGACCGTCACCAAGGTTCCTAGGGGGACTGTTTCCTGGGGACAGAACTAGAGGACGGACCGCAGAGGCTTCCAGAACGGTTGGTGGAGGAGCTTATAAAAAAGGGGTGGGAGGCGAGAGTCAGCAGACCAGGGGAGAAGAGGCAGGAGACCGAGAGGGCGCCTGAGAGCCAGAGCCTCCGACAGCAACCAGAGAGGAGGACAGCGACAGGAGGGACGGAAGAGAGACTCACTGTGGGGAGACGGCATCGAGCCGTCCAGCAGAGGAACACCGCCCGACCACCTGCGGCCGTTGCCGCTTCACTCCAGCCCGCTGCTGCAGCCTGTCCGCTCCCGCCCGCTGTCATTGCCGCTCCACTCCAGCCCGCAGCTGCGGCCTGCCCGCCGCCCTCCGCGGTCACCACCGCCGCACCCCTGCCCACGGCTGGGGCCCACCCATGCCATCCGCGGTTCTCCTAGCACAGCCTTGGGCTGCGCCAGCGGCCTACCTGCCGCCACTCAGCATCGCCACGGGACGTCCCTTCCCCGGGGCCATGGCCTCCGTTCTCCCGCTCTCAGGCGGTGTCACGCCGCCCCCGCTGGGGGGTATCCCATCTACGAACTCTCCAAGGGCCTGTTGTGCCTCCGCCTCGCCTGGGCGTAGGAACGCCCAAAGACTTAGCCATATCCTCATCGGCTGGGCCCAGCGGCTGCGACGCCGAAGCACCATCGAACAGCCTGCCGTCGGACGTCTGGAGTGCTAAGTGATACATAGTAATTAAGGACCCGTAGTCGGCCATACCGCTGCCCTATAGTGACCGGCCTTCGCCGGGTTAGTCGTGTTCATATAATCAGTGTATATCTGTGATTGGTCCTGTCATGATCTGAGTTCATGGGATCAGGTAGTTTAGAGGTTAATCTGGACAGCCTCACTCTGAGATTCTGGGAGGCTTTTTATAGCCTCATTGTGGACTCACTCCTTGTCGCTTATACTCAGACCTTGGCCAAGTGTGTGACCCTGGTGTGCTTAGTGATTGTGATATGTTGTGAGTTCATTTTCCCCTTCACCGTCGATGTCTGATGAACTCCCTCTTCTGGTGAAGGAAGGTAGTGAGGCTGATTACCAAACACCTGATCTGGTAGATGATGACTGGGTAACAGGAACTTCTGACTGGATATAAGGCAGCCGACGCCCTTCTGAGTTGCTGCTGATTTCTCTGCTGGATTCTTGGAGACCAGTCTGATTCCTGCTTCCCAAAGATAAGTTTTTGCTCTGCTATTGAACTTATTAGTTTTGTTTTGTTTACCTTGTTTTTTTGGAGTTCAGCCATCCCCGGTCGGGGGTGTGCTGAGTTCCATTTTTGTCTCTGATCAGTTTGTCTCTTTGCTCTGTCTTCAGAATTTACCTGAGTGCTGATATAGTCTTTTTGAAGTCCTAGCGACTTCAGGGCCTGTTTATCCTATCAGACGGTTGGGACATTTTTGGTAGGGTTTTTTTTACGGATTGCAGACAGCAGCTTTTCTATCCTGTCCTTTTTAGTTAGCTTGGGCCCCATCGTTTGCTCAACCTATCTTTCTATCTGTGTTAGTGTTTTCATCTTGCTTCACCGTCATTATATGTTGGGGGCTGCCTATTGCTTTGGGGTCTGCTCTGGGGCAGTTTAGATTTCCCCTTTCTTTCTTTAGGCCTATTTAGTTCTCCGGCTGTGATCGAAGGGTCTAGGGCATCGTAGGAACCCCCCACGGCTACTGTTAGTTGTTGTGGATAGGATCAGGGGTCTGCAATCCGATAGCTACCAACCTGTCCGGTTTTCTGGACTTAGCTTGTATTTTTGTTTTTTCCTCCTTCGGTGACTCATTCATAACAGAATCACCAGCCATACCGCAGATTCTAGGGTACTCAATAGCAGAGAATTGTAAAAAAAAAAAAAAAACTATCAGAATTTTTTTTTTTTCTTTTTTGTGTATATATTTTTCTTCTATTTCTCTGAGGCCGTAGGAGGAGTTTTTTCTCAATGGAGATTAAGCAATTGTCTGATCATGTGGAGCAGCTCACTGCTGAAGTGCGGGGAATTTCCGCCTATTTTGCTCATTCACATGCTGCTGAACCAAAGATCCCTACTCCTGATGTGTTTTTTGGGGAACGGTCTAAATTTTTGAATTTTAAGAATAATTGTAAATTATTTTTTGCCTTGAAGCCTAACTCATCGGGGAGCTCCGCGCAGCAGGTTAAAATTGTCATCTCTTTGCTGCGCGGCGATCCCCAGGATTGGGCGTTTTCTTTGAAACCTGATGATCCTATTATGAGTGATGTGAATGCATTTTTTCAGGCCTTGGGGCTGTTGTACGATGAACCTAATGCTATTGATCAGGCTGAAAAGGCCCTGTTGGCATTGAGCCAGGGTCGGGATTCTGCAGAGTTGTACTGTCAAAAATTCCGAAAGTGGGCGGTCCTTACTACCTGGAATGATGGTGCCTTGGCAGCTCTCTTTCGGAAGGGTTTGTCAGAAACCGTAAAAGATGCTATGGTGGGATTTCCTGTTCCCTCTGGTCTTGACGATTCTATGTCATTAGCCATTCAGGTTGATCGGCGTTTGCGTGAACGCAAAACCGAACGAGAGGTGTTGCCACCTGTTGAACAAATGTCTGAACCTATGCAATGTGATAGAGTTTTGTCTAGGGCGCAACGTCAGGAGTTCAGAAGGCGTAATAAGCTGTGTTTCTTCTGTGGTGATGCCTCGCATATTATTTCTGTCTGCCCTAAACAAGAGAAACGTTTTGCACACACATTTGCTGTGGGTGGTGTTCAACCTAAGTTTCTTCTGGCAATTAGAAAATTGCATATTTTTGATGTTGCATAATTTGCATGATACCATCGTTCTGGGGTTTCCCTGGTTGCAAATCCATAATCCAGTTTTGGATTGGAAATCTGTGTCTGTGGTGAGTTGGGGTTGTCGGTGTGCCCTTAGTGATGCTGCTGTTTTCTCCACCTCTCCCCAGTCGCATGATGTTCCTGACTATTTGGCTGATTATTATGATGTATTTAGTGAGAATGAGTCTGCGTCTTTGCCTCCTCATAGGAATTATGACTGTGCAATTGAGCTGAGCCCTGGGTATAAATTTCCCAAGGGTCGACTTTTCAATTTATCTGTACCCGAACATGAGGCTATGCGATCCTATATTAAGGAGTCGTTGGAGAAGGGTCATATTAGACCATCCTCTTCACCCTTAGGTGCTGGGTTTTTTTTCGTGGCTAAGAAAGATGGGTCATTAAGGCCTTGTATTGACTATCGTTCCCTCAACAAAATTACTGTTAAATATCAGTATCCGTTACCCCTGATTTCTGATCTATTCTCCAGAGTTAAAGGTGCTTGCTGGTTTACAAAGCTTGACCTCAGGGGGGCGTATAATCTTATTCGCATTAAGCATGGGGATGAATGGAAGACGGTGTTTAATACTCCGGAGGGACATTTTGAGTACCTGGTGATGCCTTTTGGGCTCACTAATGCCCCTTCTGTCTTCCAGTGCTTCATGAATGATATTTTCCGAGACTTGGTGGATAAATTTTTGATCATCTATCTGGATGATATTTTGATCTTTTCCAAGGATTGGGACTCTCATGTGGAACATGTTCGGACTGTGTTCCGGATTTTGAGGGAGAATTCCCTGTATGTCAAGGGATCGAAATGCCTTTTTGGTGTACAGAGGATTTCATTTTTGGGATTTATTTTGTCTCCGTCAACTATTGAAATGGACCCGGCCAAGGTACAGGCCATTTATGATTGGGTTCAGCCCACTTCTTTGAAGGCCCTCCAGAAATTTTTGGGTTTTGCTAATTTTTATCGTAAATTTATAGCTAATTTTTCTGGTATTGCCAAACCATTGACTGATTTGACTAAGAAGGCTGCTGATGTGCTGAATTGGTCTCCGGAGGCTGTTTCTTCTTTTCAGGAGCTGAAGCGAAGGTTCACTTCTGCTCCGGTTTTGCGGCAACCTGATGTCTCACTCCCGTTTCAGGTAGAGGTGGACGCTTCTGAGATTGGTGCAGGAGCTGTTTTGTCCCAAAAAGATCCTGTAACATCTAAAATGAATCCCTGTGCTTTCTTTTCCCGAAAGTTCTCCCCATCCGAACGTAACTATGTAACCAATGTAACCACCGATCGACCAAACCGCTGCACGACCAGCTCTACCCTCGCCTACTGTATTATCACCCATCCCTTGAAGATTGTGAGCCCTCGCGGGCAGGGTCCTCTCTCCTCCTGTACCAGTTATGACTTATATTGTTTAAGATTATTGTACTTGTTTTTATGTATACCCCTCCTCACATGTAAAGCGCCATGGAATAAATGGCGCTATAACAATAAATAATAATAATAATAATAATAATAATAATAATAATAACTATGATGTGGGGAATCGGGAACTGTTAGCCATGAAATGGGCATTTGAGGAGTGGAGACATTGGTTGGAGGGAGCTAAACATCAAGTCATGGTCCTTACTGACCACAAGAATTTAATTTACCTGGAGTCGGCCAAACGCTTGAATCCTAGACAGGCTAGGTGGGCCTTGTTTTTCACACGTTTTGATTTTGTGGTCTCTTTTCTTCCGGGCACTAAGAATGTCAAGGCAGACGCCCTCTCTAGGAGTTTCTTTGCTGATTCTCCTGTTGTGACCAAGCCTGCTACCATCTTAGGTGAGGGGGTAGTTCTTTCTGCCATCTCGCCCGATTTGAGACGTGATTTGGAAGAGTTTCAGGAGGACAAACCTGAGCGTTGTCCCATTGGAAAATTGTATGTTCCTGACCAGTGGAGGAAGAGAGTGATGTCTGAAGTTCATTGCTCTGCATTGGCTGGTCATCCAGGTATTTTTGGTACTAGAGATTTGGGGAGTCGGTCTTTTTGGTGGCCCGCCTTGTCTCGTTATGTCAGGAACTTTGTGCAGTCCTGTGGGACTTGCTCTCGGTCTAAACCTTGTTCTCGCTCTAGTGGGTTGTTGATGCCTTTGCCGGTGCCCAGGAGGCCATGGACCCATATTTCAATGGATTTTATCTCTGATATGCCTGTCTCTCAGAGAATGACTTTATTTGGGTGATTTGTGATAGATTCTCTAAGATGGTCCATCTTGTACCACTCCCTAAGTTGCCATCTTCCTCAGTGTTGGTGCCCTTGTTTTTGCAGCAGGTGGTTCGCTTGCACGGGATTCCTGAGAACATTGTATCTGACAGAGGAGTTCAGTTTGTGTCTAGATTTTGGAGGACTTTCTGTTCCAAGCTGGGAATTCAGTTGTCCTTCTCCTCTGCGTTTCACCCTCAGACCAATGGGCAGACGGAGAGAACAAACCAGACTTTGGAGTCGTATTTGAGATGTTTTATTTCTGCTGATCAGGATGATTGGGTTTCATTTTTGCCCTTGGCCGAATTTTCTTTAAATAATAGAGCTAGTTCTGCCACTTTGATGTCACCTTTTTTTTGTAACTTTGGGTTTCATCCTCGATTCTCTTCAGGGCAGGTGGAGCCTTCTGCCTGCCCAGGTGTTGACACTGTGGTGGAGAGAATGCACCAGATCTGGGACCAAGTGGTGGATAAGTTGTCTCTCTCCCAGGAAAAGGCCCAGCGGTTTTCCAACCGGCATAGGACCATTGGTCCCCAGTTTAAGGTGGGTGATATGGTTTGGTTGTCATCAAAGAATATCGCTATGAAGGTGGCTTCTCCAAAGTTTAAACCTAGATTTATTGGACCTTACAAGATTTTGGAGATTCTTAATCCAGTCTCTTTTCGATTGGCTCTTCCTGTTACATTTAAGATCCATAACGTGTTTCATAAGTCTCTGTTAAAGAGGTTTGTTGAGCCAGTAGTTCCTGTGGTGGCACCTCCTGACCCGGTATTGGTTGAAGGTAATGTGGAATATGAGGTTGAGAAGATACTGGATTCTCGCCTGGCTAGACGGAGACTCCAGTATTTGGTTAAATGGAAGGGTTATGGCCAGGAGGATAATTCTTGGGTCCCTGCATCCGATATTCATGCCAAAAGATTGGTTCGTGCCTTTCATCGGGCCCATCCTGATCGCCCTGGTGGCGTGAATGAGGGTTCGGTGACCCCCTCCTCAAGGGGGAGGTACTGTTGTGAGTTCATTTTCCCCTTCACCGTCGATGTCTGATGAACTCCCTCTTCTGGTTGATGGAAGGTAGTGAGGCTGATTACCAAACACCTGATCTGGTAGATGATGACTGGGTAACAGGATACTTTATACTTGTTTGGTTTTGATCCGGTTCTGCCCCTGTTTCGAGTTCTGCCTGTCTCCTTCGTACTACTTTGCTATCTCCGTGTATGACTCTTTTGCCTTGGACCTGACTACGCTCTGATTTCCCCTCTTGTACTGCATTGCTATCTCGGTGTATGATTCTTTACTTACGGTTCTGACTATTCTGTCTGTTCCTCTGGTACCGCGCCGCCCTCTCCGTGTATGACCCCTCGTTTGTATGACCTGAGTTTCCCTAGCCTGTACTCCAGGATTCCTGAAATAGAATCCTACAGTCATCTCCTGCAACAGGATGCTAAGCCACGCCCCCTGTGGTCACATGATCGTAGGTCCTTGTACTTATTTCTATCTTCAGTATCGCAGGTCCTGTTGTCTGAACTTTCCCTGTAGCTTTGGACCCCGGGGCCACCGTAGTCTGGGTGAGCTACCCTGCTCAGCCACGGCAGTCCGCCAGCGCTGACAGGATCCTGATAGGTCCCTGCGAGGACAACTGTTACCTTGTTTGGTTGCTCAAGATAGCCCCTATCGGCATCTATTTATATAAAAGTTACACCTTAAAGCCTGATCCGTCTCACGCCTCGTTCACTGCATCCCGCATACCTTACCACATTTGGCGTAGTCAGCAGGATGCAGTCTCCGAGCGTGAACGAAGGTGTCGCGGGCCAAAGCGGGGCCGCAGACTCAGCAAGTAATGAGGGCCCCTGGTCCAGTGTCTCCTTGGGGGCTATGCTGAGCAACCTGCCCAGGTTCTCAGGCACAACGCCATGTTGTGGAGTTGGACGGAGTGGATGCGAGGGCTCTTTAGAATGCATCCAATGACCCCTGACTTGGAAGCCGAAGTAGCTCTCATGGCATTGGATGGGGAGGCCTGGGATTCGGTAATGTTGAGGCCCCCAGGGCATCTCAACACCTTTGCTAGGGTCTTGCGGATTTTGGAAGAGACCCATGGGGATCTGACGAATGTGGGGGAGTTGAGGACCCAGTTGTTCAGTCATATACAGGGAGAGGGGGAGAAGATCACCCAGTATATGAATGTCCTTCAGGAGTTATACACGGCCATCGAGTGGAAGGACGGTGTAGGGGTAGGACCCATCGAAATTACCCTACGCGACCTATTAGTGACCGGACTTCGAGACCCCCTGACAAAGCAGGCATTACGGGAGCAAGTCCATGTGAACCCGCGTATGGTTTTCTCCAAGGTGGGGAGCCAGGCGCGCGCACGAGAACAGGAGCAGGGGCTGACAGTTCCTGTGGGGAAGGTCCGGAGCATGGAGGCCTCCGTGAACGCTGTCGGAGAGCCCCAATGGGTAGAAGACATGAAACAAGAGCTGAAAAACATCAGGGGCGAGTTGGCTGAAGTGAAAAGAAGGGCCGAGGCCACGAGTGGACGGCCTAGTTCCAGCGTGGGGCCCTGGGGACCTCGCAACTCCCAGAACGGACGGCCCTCGCAACCCCGGTGTTATGAGTGCGCGGAGCTGGGCCACTTCACACGAGAGTGTCTGCAGTGTGGGAGATGCCCACCCCGGCGGCCATTAAACTAGAGGGCTCTGAGCTGGGGGGACGCCACTTGGAGCCAGAAGCCACGACATGGGGTGGTGGAAGTCCCGAAGATCTGTTCGCAAAGTGTCCAGTGATATGGGCGGAGGTCGAGGGCCGTGCCGAATATGCAAATAAAGTCCGTGGAGCCTCATTTAAGAGTCTCAAACACGGGACTAGCCAAATCTTCCTCCAGGGAAGGACCCAGCCAAGGAGTGGCTCCTTTCGGAAACCACCGTTACCACCATATTAAGTGGCCCTTTAAGTCAATATCCTAGCTCTTTATGAGTTCACAGATATGACAAGGGAAACACCAAGGCCAGGTATCCACAGACAGCTGTTTCGGGATGTTGCCCCTCATCAGTGTGGAGTAGGATTCTTGGTAGGTGGGAGCAATGCCTAGTAGACCAACATCACGACTTTATTTGCATATTCGTATTTCCCAGGGAGCAATGCACCTAGGATTTCACTGTGATTGAGCGCCTTTGCCGGCTGCCGCAGTGTTTTCTTTGAGTGGTCTCCCTGAGGTCAGTGATTGTTTTGTGATGTTGGTCCACTAGGCATTGCGCCCACCTAGCCAGAATCCTATTCCACACTGATGAGTTCATATAATCAGTGTATTTCTGTGATTGGTCCCTGTGAGGACAACTGTTGTTACCTTGTTTGGTTGCTCAAGATAGCCCCTATCGGCATCTGTATATATAAAAGTTACACCTTAAAGCCTGATCCGTCTCACGCCTTGTCACTGCATCCCGCGTACCTGCCTTTACCACACCTTCTACAAAGATTCTACTAAAATTCTACATTTTACAACCTCATTTATTGTCAGGATTGTGCCTGAACCCGGCCAAGAGCCATCAGTCCTCTGACCAGGGAGTAACTATAGTAGATACAGGCAGGGTCGGATTGGCCATCTGGCAATTCTGGCAGATGCCAGTAGGGCCTGTCTGGTCGTGGGCCACCTTGTCTGCTATGTTGTTAACAGAATCAGTGTTCTCAAGACACCCATACTGTTAAGAGTTGTGATGGAGCACAAAGTCACTGACTCCATCACTTACCCCAACAGGCCACGGGAATCATTAAAAATATTGGTCTTGTAGTAAATCTTCCTTTCCTCCATCCAGGGTAATATTAGTAATATATCCAATGGTGCTTGAGGACAGTGACAGCATGGACTTGTGTGATTTCAAATGCCAGGGCTGAATTTCAGTCCCAGTCTGTACCTGGGTACAGGTGTTGTACATAGGGCCTGGAAGGCTCAGAAGGTCCCTTTAGCCCATAAGAGAAGACCACAGAAGATACGTCTGTGGAAATGTTAGTATCGTGTGTGGGATTGTTCTGCCATGGTCAAGTGTAGGGAAACTAAATGAAAAGTCATTCATAGCAACAAAACCTTCCAGTGGGCATGTGCTTGTTATAGTTCAGCATACCAGCAAGAAAAAGAAATCCACGGTCAGTTTGGTGCTGGCAGATATCCCTACTATTTATTCTTTAAAGGGAACCTGTCACCACTTTTCTGGGCTACCAGCTAAAAATATCAGTTAATTGAGTGTCAGCTATGCATTCCACAACTACTTCTGAAACCCCCTGACTCCCCATGTATCACCCATAAAAACCTTTTCTATTGCTCTCGCGCTGTATGGAAATGTGTTCGGTCCTGTCTGATGGGCGTTGCTTCGGTTCCTCACTCCACCCCTCCTTGGCTTGCCGTACTCATTCCTTGATGTGAAAAATGCAGATCGCTTAGAGATTTTGCACGTGCGCAGTCGAGTGGGATCTCGCGCGCGCAGTATTCTTTGCCCAACTGCAGACAAAGCCGAAAAGCAGTACGGCACTGTGGGGGTGTTAAAAACTTTTATATATTTTTAAACAATTTTTTATTTTTTACTTTTGCCTTGCTTCGATAGTCTCCATAGGAGGCTAGAAGCTGGCACAACTCGATCAGCTCTGCTACATAGAGACGATGAGCAGATCGCCTGTATGTAGTGTAATAACTGACTTGCTATGAGCGCCGACCACCGGGTGGCGCTCATAGTAATTCGGCAGTGACAACCATAGAGGTGACCCCCATCACGTGATCGCAGGTTACCAATAGATTGGCATGACAACCAGAGGTCTCCTGGAGACCTCTATGGTTGTCACTGCCGGATTGCTATGAGCGCCACCTGGTGGTGGTCAGCGCTCATAGCAAGTCAGTAATTCGGCTACATAGAGGTGATCTGCTCATCGCCTCTATGTAGCAGGGCCGATCGAGTTGGACCAGCTTCTAGCCTCCTATGGAGACTATTGAAGCATTGCAAAAGTTAAAAAAAGTGTTTAAAAATATATAAAACTTTAAATCACCTCCCTTCGCCCCATCCAAAATAATACAATAAAAAAAATCACACATACACATATTAGGTATCGCCGTGTTCAGAATCACCTGATCTATCAATAAAAAAAGGATTAACCCGCTCGCTAAACGGCTTAGCGAGAAAAAAAAATGAAAACGCTAGAATTACATTATTTTGGTTGCTGCAACATTGCATTAAAATTTAAAATGCAATAACGGACGACCAAAAGATCGTATCTGTATGAAAATAGTATCCTTAAAAACATCAGCTCAGCGCACAAAAAATAAGCCCCTCGCCCAACCCGAGATCATGAAAAATGGAGACACTATGGGTATCAGAAAATGGTGCAATTTTTTTTTTTGTTGCAAAGTTTGAATTTTTTTTTCACCACTTAGATAAAAAACAACCTAGACATGTTTGGTTTCTATGATCTTGTAATGACCTGGAGAATCAAAATGGCAGGTCAGTTTTAGCATCTAGTAAACCTAGTACAAAAGAAAAAAACAAGCGTGGGATTGCACTTTTTCTGCAATTTTACCGCACTTGGAATTTTTTCCCCGTTTTCTAGTACACGATGGTAAAACCAATGGTATTATTCAAAACTACAACTTGTCCAGCAAAAAATAAGCCCTCACATTATATTGACGGAAAAATAAAAAAGTTATGGCTCTGTGAAAAAGGGGAGCAAAAAACGAAAATGCAAAACCGAAAACAGCTCCGGTCATGAAAGGGTTAAAAAGGATTGTACGGGTGTAAAATACTGATGACCTATACATAGAAAAGGTCATCAATATCAGAGCGGTCCAGGACCTGCGCTCCCACCAACCGGCTGTTATCAGCCCTGGAGGCAGTAAAAATGGGAACAGTGAAAGAAGCTGAATAGCACAGCTCCATTGAATATGTAGAGGCTGCTGGCAAGAACTGCAGATCAGTTACTATTCGTTTCCCTTGACGAAGCATTTCATAGCAAAACGCACATCGGGTGTGGTGGGGTCCCGAGTGTTATTCAGGTAACTATACCTTGCTATTTGTGTCATGTGGTTTTGTTGTGTTTTATATTGATTCCACTTCGTATTGTTTGTACTATCATTAAGGGTTTACAGTGCCTTACTAATCCCACTGGGTATATATACTGCTCAAAGAAATAAAGGGAACACAAACAGCCTGTTGCAAATGGAATAGTGTTCCCTTTATTTTTTTGAGCAGCATACAGTATATATTGACTTTGTGTAGCACTGTGTCACTTAATTTGTCACTGGTCCTCATTTGAATAAAATGTGGTAGTACTGTAGGATTGTTTTCCAAAAATCTTTGCTGTTTTTTGTTTGTAAAATAACTTTATTGAAGATTTATCTAATTAAGTATGTATAATTGACTAATCAATCTTGAATCTGTAACCATTACTACTTGTAACCGCATTCTTATATAATAGCACTATGCTTTGATTTGTTATTGTGATCTTTTTTCCGAGGATCCCACCTTAAGTTTTACCTTACCTGTGGCATCTCGTTTTAATTGTTTGCTTTCTTTTAACTAATTGATATAATATATACATTTTTAATTGAGAATTGGTATCTATAGAGCGTTTTCTTTTTGGTGATATATATTATTATTATACACACTACACATTGGGATAGGACCTTGGAAATGGAATGCCACTTAAAGGTTCATTCATGGATATCTAAGCTACTGCAATGCTCTGCTCATGGGGTAAATGACATAGTGAATCAGAACTATACCACCTGTTATCGCTGCTGTGCCTGCCGCTGCCCGTCAGTCCTCTGCTGCCCTCTCTTCTTCTGCTGCAAATGGCTCCTCTGGCTCTGCTCCTGGGTTCCAGCGTGCTGTCCTCACTCGGCCCCGCCGTGCTTCCTCCTGACTTCCGGTCACACTCTCTGCTGGGTCCTCACAGCATCTGCGCATGCGCCCTGGGGATCCTTAGAGGACGGGCGCGTATCTCTCCAGCGTTTTATATCTCCAGATGCCCGTAAATCCTCGGCAACCTATTCGGGTACGGCATAAGGTATTTTAGGCCACCTCCCCTAGAAGAAGGTGCCTGGCTATTATATAGCTTCCCGCTTAGTGATTCAGGCAGGAGTCAGCTCTTTCGTGCGCTTGCGCCCCTGTGCGCTCTTTCTCTTGTGCGCTGCTCTACCAGCATCCCATACGCCCGTGCCCTGTTACACTGCTCTGTCTGCATCCTATTTGCCCATTCCCCTGTGCGCTGCTCTGGCAGTATACACCTCTTTCCTCTAACACTCTCTCTGCCATAATCTCCCTCTTCAGCTTCCCTGGAGTCCTGTCCTGACGTCCTCTTCCAGTGTTCGTCCTGGGTCCGTCCATCCTCCCTGGATCCATACCCTTGTCTCCTGCACGCCTGTATCCACTGTTCTCCCACGGTCTCTCTCCCTGTATCACTCCCCGTCCACTATCTGAGCCGCCTCTCGGTATCGGCTCCTGTGGCTCAAGAGACCCCTGGGCTTGCCCCTGAAGATCCTTGTATAGGGGTAGGTCTTCATTAGATCTGCTCGCCCAGGATTAGGTCTGTTCCATGGTCCAAAGGGTCCACTCTAGTACTCGCCTCACTGAAGTGTCACACTACCTTTCTAATTGTAGGTATTTGTTAATGCAGGGTGGGCCATTTATCTGGATACACCTAAACAAAATGGGAATGGTTGGTGATATCAACTTCCTGTTTGTGGCACATTAGTATATGGGAGGGGGGAAACTTTTCAAGATGGGAGGTGACCATGGCGGCCATTTTGAAGCCGGCCATTTTGGAACCAACTTTATTTTTTCGAATGGGAAGAGGTTCATGTGACACATCAAATGTATTGAGAATTTCACAAGAAAAACAATGGTGTGCTTGGTTTTAATGTAGCTTTATTCTTTCATGAGTTATTTACAAGTTTATGACCACTTATAAAATGTGTTCAAAGTGCTGCCCATTGTGTTGGATTGTCAATGCAACCTTCTTCTCCCACTCTTGACACGCAGATATCAGCGTGAGCACGGACGGCCACCAGGGAAGAAGCAGCTACTGTAAGCATTGTTCCCCTGCATGTGGTGCTGAACGCGGCTGTCATTCTCCCTGCTCTGCCTGCAACATCGCAAGCAGGGAAGAATGACTGAAAAAAAAACAACGTTTGGTCCCCCTTATATTTTTAACCAGCCCGGCAAAACTAACAGGTGCGGGCTGCTATTTTCAGGCTGGTAAGGGGCTAAGAATATGGAAGCCCCCAGCCTAAAAACAGCAGCCTACAGCTGCCCAGAAAAGGTGCATCTATTATTCTGTAGCTTTGTCGGGTTCTTCCCACTTGCCCTGTAGCGGCGGCAAGTGGGGTAATAAGGGGTTAATGTCACCTTTCTATTGTAAGGTGACATTATGCACAGCTTAGTAATCGAGAGGTGTCAATAAGACACCAATCCATTACTAATTCTATAGAAAGTAAAGGGTTAAATACACACAGTAAGAATAAAGTCTTTTAATGAAATAATACACCTTCACATTTTTTCCATCTTTATTACACTGCTAATCCCATAACGAATCCCTCTATCTCCTGTAAAAAAAAACTAGAAAAAAAAAATATACCAGACCTGTCCGGCGCTCAGTCAAGTCCCACGACGTAAATCCATATCTGGGGATAATCAGTTTACAACGGGAGTGGTGCTAATGCGACCGCTCAGGCCGTAAACTACTGGGGAATGAATGGGAAGCAGCGCGCACAGGCTCAGTGACTAGTGGTGACGTCACTGAGTCTGTGCACGCTGATAGCATGAACTCCTGTGATCTCAGCACCATGGGAAAATGATGGTGCTGAGGTCACAGGAGTTAATGCCGGCAGCGAGAACAGGACCAGGCAGGAAGGTTAAGACAGAGTAAGCCAAGGTCAATATCAAGAATATAAAACATGTACATATACAGAACCATATAAATCTGTCCAGATATACCATGACAAGAGTTCAGAAAAGCAACGCTATAACCCTTCAAACAGTTGTGTCTGTGTCTTTGTCAAGCTGACATAATGGTTAGGCCTCTTTCACACTTCAGTTTTTTGCATCAGTTATAATCCGCCAAAAAGGCGGACAAGCGGATCCGTTCTCAACTGATGTGAACATCCGTCTGAAAAACGGATCCTGAAAATGAAGAAATTTAAAGGAATCGCTGGCCGGGAAGGAGAGAGAGAGAGAGAGAGAGAGAGAGAGAGAGAGAGAGAGAGAGAGAGAGAGAGAGAGAGAGAGAGAGAGAGAGAGAGAGAGGAGAGAGAGAGAGAATTTTTTTTTTTTTCCTCCGGCACCCAGAAAGAAATTCGGGGTTAAATCAGTGTTTGCAGGATCCGCTAGAGAAAAAAACGTTACAAGCTCCGTTTTCAAATTTTTGAGGATGGTAACGGACAGCAACTTTTGGCGGATCCTCACAAAAAACGGATGCAACGGACAGCAATCCGTCACAATCCGCCATTAATGCAAGTCAATGGGAAAAAAACGGATCCTCAAAAAAAATTTGAGGATCCGTTTTTTTTCAAAACCTGGCGGATTGTGACTGATTGTAAAAAACGGAAGTGTGAAAGAGGCCTTAAACATATCCCAGATTTAACCCTTCTTCACCCAACCAGATTCTATGTGCAATTAACCAGTCATAACACACAAATATTAACACATGTTATTTCACATAAAACTATTTTATTGGATTAAACTACTGTATTGATTAGAATAACATAAAATGTAGCACATACATGGAAATAACTGTGATTAGGTAATATAACACACAGTAAAGTAACATGAAATTAGACATACATATAAATTATTTGTCAGCCATTATTAAAGCTACTGAGAGTACGCAGTGATTTATAGAGCTCTCCCTCAAAGTCCTTCAATATGCAAAAAATGTTATACCATTATTACAGTGCTGACGTGCCGTTCTGGGGTTTATTCATTGTCACCCAGCCTTTTCAACTACGGGTTTCGCTAAAAAAAACCATTAATAGAATTTTAAAGCATAGCTAAAGGGGGGTGATCAGTTAGGATATGCTATAGAAAGTGCACCCAATCTTTCAAGGTGATTGCATTGGTTGAATGGAAGCTGTAACATACTTTGCTTGAAAACAACAATAATATATTATGAAAGAGAATTTGTCACCAGCTTTTGCTATGTAATCTGAGAGTAGCAAGATGTAGGGACAGAGACCCTGATTCGAGTGATGTGTCACTAACTGGGCAGCTTTGTGTAGTTTTGATAAAATTGCAGTTTTCTGTGCTGAAGATCCAGCAGTTCCCTGAATGCTGAGCTCTGTATAATCCCGTCCCCACCATTGATTGGCGGCTTTCTGCCAATATACAGACAAAAGTAGTCAAAGTTTTCTAATATAGCAATCTGCTACAGTGCCAGTAAACAAGCATCCTATAAGTGGCCATACATATTAATTAATCTCCAATTTTACCAGTGTTCGGATATTTCTCCATAATAAGAAGGTGGATATTAAAGATGTATATATTGTTAGATTGAATTATCTGTTTTGCATGATCGTTATCACTGATATTGGGGACGTGACTGCAGTATAAATTGGAGCAAGATTGGAACACAGTGCACGGACTGGCCAGTGGATCTCCCAACCTGAGCATGACAGCTGCATAGAAATACATGAAGCTGTTATGCTCGGCCCGGTAGAGCCGCTGGCCAGTCCATGCACTGCATTGCAAACTCGCTCTGCTTTATCTGGCCGTCTGGCGACATAATAGACTTTTCACCCTTTAGATTGCATCGTCTGATAAGAAAGGTTTAAGGAAAAGGCTGATATCAATGTATAGTACTATGCGAAAGTTTTAGGCAGGTGTGGGAAAAATGCTGAAAAGTTAGAATGATTTCAAATATAAAAGTGCTAACAGTTTATTTTTATCAGCTTACAAAATATAAAGTGAATGAACAAAGAAATGAAATCAATATTTGTTGTTACCATCCTTGGCCTTCAAAACAGCATACTTTCTTTTAAATACACTTGCACACAGATTTTGAAGGAACTCATCTGGGAGGTTGTTACATACATTTTGGGAAACTAACCACAGATCTTCCCACACAGATTAGATGTTGAAATCAGTGCTCTTTTGGGGCCATATCACCACGTCCATGGCTCCTTTTTCTTTACGCTGAAGATCATTGTTGATGATATTTGCTGTATGTTTGGGGCCATGGTACTACTGCAGAATATATTTGTAGCCAATAAGATAACTCCCTGATAGTATTGTGTGAAGGACTGTGTGATTACAAGTAATCAGGGCTTTGTAGGGGCCATATCATCACTTCCAGAAATCCTTGTTAATTGCGTCTATGGTCCTCAACATTGCCTATATCTTGGTGTCCTCAATGTTGAGAAATATAGGTAGATATTTATCTTTCATGCAGTATCATGAGAGAGGCACCTGATTGGCTCAAAATTTTATTCTACAGCAGGAAAATGACCCCAAACATACAGAAAATTTCATTAAAAGCTATCTTCATTGTAAAGAAGAACAGGGAATCCTGAGAGTGATGATATGGCCCCCAAAGAGACCTGATCTCAACAACACTGAGTCTATGTGGGATTACATGGAGAGGCAGAAGGATTTGCACAAGCCTACATCCACAGAAGATCTGTGGTTAGTTCTCCTAGATGTTTAGAACAAGCTCCCTGCCAAGTTCCTTCAAATATTGTGAAAGTGTAACTCGACAAATTGATGCTTTGTGCTGTTTTGAAGGTAAAGGGAGTTCACACTAAATATTGATTTTAATTTAGATTATTCTATTGTTCATTCACTTTGCATTTTATTGATTGATAAAAATAAACTTTTCACACTTCTACTTTTGAAAGAATTCTTACCTTCCAGCGTTTTTTCCACCCCTGGCTAAAACGTTTGCACAGTACTGTATGTAATAAAGGTATTCACATTTTTTAACATTTTCTATTTCAAGATACTAAATGCATATGGTCATAATGTGTTCTATATGTGGTTCGAGACACAAAATCCATTTTGCTGGCGATATTACTTTTCATGTCCATTGATCTCTTCCAGTAAATGTCCCGGCTGCAAACCAAAGAAAAAAAAAAGGTTAATGGTCATAAATAGGAAACCATCGTACATTGCAATGGATGGTTCAGTCTTTGATCTGTAAATGTGCTGTAGATCATAAGAAAGAAATATTTGAAAACTTTTCCTGACAACTGTTTGCAATGTGAAGGTTTCTTACAAATGAACGTTAGAGTCTGATTTACATTGGTCATTCTATTGGCATGTAACCATTGACATGTCTTGCCTCATCTATTTGCACAGTTACTGTGCAAATCAATGAATCTTATCTATCATATTTCTTTGCCCAATGTTATATTCACATGCTCCATTGACCAGTTGTGCTGAACTCCGCAGGGCCCCAAAAGTAATATAGAAGTTCAGGAAAAACGAGGCACCAAACAGAAAATTCTTGGTAAAAAACTATTCTTTATTCCGTGTCAAAAAACAAACAGGAGGACACAACAGGCAACATTTCAGCCATAATTGTCCTTTATAAAGCCCAGAAAAAATGAATAACCTGAAATTCTATATAATTTTTTCTCTGTTACCCAAGCTAATATTTCCAAGGGGCCAAATCTATGTCCATTTTTTATTTTTGGGGCAATTCAGCAGAAATCTAGGTGGTTGGTGTATAGACTTCAACGCCCTTACACGTGAAATATGTCTTCAAATGAACTGCCTGTAAAAGCATAGAAATACATAAGGTGTGTGTTGAAATCCAACGTGCCTGATCCTTCTTCACTTTGACAGTTGGGTCACCGTCATACATATAAGATGGTTGGTCGGCCCCAATGAAATTGGATGCAGTCGAAATAAAAATATTGTCTAATCTATTGAGTGTCGATATGGAAGAGTGCAAACATCTCTACTGACTTCTCACAGTATGTTGCCTTCTATAGCTTTGCCACTAAGTAGCACTCATTTTCTATCCATGTCTATGATTAATACCATAGATGTAATTTCTGTATGCTTTCCTCTGGATATATTATCATGAGCATAGTTAACAAAAGTCTTACCCTCCAGTACATAGTGCAGCAATCAAGGCAACCAGCAAAATAGCCAATAAGACACAGAGTATGGAAGTTAGGACAATCATTCCTCCACTCCGACCTGAAGACCAAAAGGTGTCCCCTTGAAATGATTTTTCTGTTACAAAAATGTATTATATTAGAAATAGCATGTGTTATCGTAAGTTTTGCAAACTATTAAGAGAAGGCTATCTCACTTTTGTGAGCAACGACAATCACAGTTACCATGATGAGCATTCAACAAAGCATGTTCCCAACAATAAAATGGTTAATATGGCCTGATATTAATGAATAACTTTTTATTTATTTTTCTATTAATATAGAATGTAAAAAAAAAAATCAGAAGAAAGGTGCCCGTTTCACTTTACAGTGTGAATTGAGTCTGGTATAGCACCTTCGTCACATTCAAGAGAGTGAATGAGATTGAACTGCGTCTGAGCAGCCATAGCAGTTAGAATGAAAAGGTGTACAAGTACAAGTCCTTTTAAAAGGAGATTTCAAGGGATTTAGAAAATGATTATTGGGCCAAAATGAGAAAATTAAAAAAAATAATCCAGTATGTTTACATTCAGACAAAACGGATGAAAAACTGTCTTGTTTCATCCAGAAAGAAGCAAACGATTTTCATCAATGCTGTCATATGCATTCCATCCATGTGATATCTGTTTGGGTTTTACATTCGCATGGAAAGAGTTAAAAACACGTAAGACCGTATGCAATTTCATATGCTAATGAAATGTATCTGTAAAAAAACGGATGCAATATGGAAGAGGAGTGCATTTTTTTTGCACACCCCTAGACTTGATTTGGCAAGTGTCATCCAAAAAATAGAAGAGACTAGTTTATGCTGCAATTTTTATCACACAGCGCCTTAGACTGTCTAAAAAAACCCACACACTTAAAGAGAGCCTGTCAGGAGGAGTCTGCTAAGTAAACTACACACATGGCCATATTGGCGCTGAGATACTGATTTAAATAACTGCCCCCGGCGCCATTTTCCTGAAGACTACCATAAGTCGATAAGAGTGTGCAAGAACCGCCCACGGCTAGGACGGCATCGATGAGAAGTTTAAACCAGGAGGACAATAAAGACAACAGGAGCAGCAGAGGAGCGGTGGCAGAGCCAAAGACCCTACCCACAGTCCCCTGAACCACAGTCCCCCTGCCCCACAGTTCCCCTACCTCATAGTCTCCCAAATCTACAGTCCCCCGCCCCACAGTCAACCTGTCCCACAGTCCCCTGCCCCATAGTTCCCTTGCCTCATAGTCCCCCAACTCACAGGCCCCCTGCCCCATAGTTCCCCTGCCCCATAGTTCCCCTGCCCCATAGTTCCCCTGCCCCATAGTTCCCCTGCCCCATAGTTCCCCTGCCCCATAGTTCCCCTGCCCCACAGTCCCCCGCCCCCCACAGTCCCCCGCCCCCCACAGTCCCCCGCCCCCCACAGTCCCTCGCTCCACAGTCCCCCGCCCCACAGTCCCCCGCCCCACAGTCCCTCGCTCCACAGTCCCCCTGCCCCACAGTCCCCCTGCCCCACAGTCCCCTTGCCCCACAATCTCTCTGCCCCACAGTTCCATGCCTCACAGTCCCCTGCCCCACAGTCTCCTGCCCAAATGGACAAAGCTATGATTATAAGAAAACTTCAAACCTTGATTACACAAAATCCACAAAACAGATTTCTTCACCACAGATATCGTTTTAATCAGTATCACTGTGCCAATGTGGCTATCTATATGTGCACTTTACCTAACAAAATCCTGCTGACAGGTTCCCTTTAAATCAATTGGTGTTAGAATATGGGCTTGTTCAGATGAGCATACATCATGAACTGCACACAGATCCATTGCACATATGGTCTGCATGGAAAAAAAATTGCAGTATGCGATACTTTGGTCTTTTTTATGAATCACAATGGAGCCAGCCATGTTAGACATTTGTAGTCGCATCTAGACCTATTTCCAATATGGCCTTCTGAACCTTACAAGAATGACAGCAGCACTCCGGATTAATGTTTTCAAAAGGCTACTAGATGTTATGCAGAACCCGGCAGCAGCCACTTCACAATGAACGGAGCTGCACTTTGCACATTCGTTCCATGTGTTGTCATCTGGCCACCAAATACCAGCTGATGACCTATGCCTGGACAATCCATATTTAAAGGACGTCTGTCAGCAAAAAACAATTGTGCAAGTCCTGCCACTCGGTGCATTACGGCGGGGCCAAGCATTTATATACACCTTCTCACCTGCTTGGTGTCCATCTATCTCTGCCCTTCCTTGGCTCTATGAAGCCAGAGCTGTCAATCATAAGAAGAGGGGAGTAGAGATTGAGGGAAAACTACCAGGTGGGAAGGTGGATTTAAATGTTTGACTAAATTCTGACAATTTTCATCTGTATTATTAGCTATATGTGTCCGCATTTTACATCTACATGGCATCTGTGTTTGTACATAAGCAGTTAATGACATTTGTGAGACCATATAGTTTCCTATGCTAATAATGACAATATATCCATAAAAGTTGAATGCTGTACAGATGATCTGTATGGGTTACTTGAATTTTTGTGCAGCCGTTGACTTGAATAGAAGAATGTCATCCAAAATACTATTGCGTGTTGTGATTTTTTTTTTTCTCACTGGGTCCGTGTGTAAGAACTCATCTGAACAGTCCCATTGAATTGCATTATTCAGTGTGCTGTCTGATTTTGACATGGACACCATACGTCCACTAAGACCTTGTCTGAACAAGCTCTAAGTTGCTTTTTGTAGCAGCTGTCTTGCCCTAGATAATAAAGTCCAGTTCCAGTAAATAGACCCTCTACTTTTCGATTTCTTCTAATGAAGCATATGACAAAATGGTTTGTTAGGCTGGTTTCACATTAGCGTCTGTTTGCGCAGCCTTTCATCTGCAGCAATCAGAATGCGTCATGTTTCCCTATCTTTAACATGGTGTACGCTGGTGCATGCGTTGGCATCAGTTCGCATGTGTCAGCGTACGCATGTGTTATTTTTCGGTGTGCGGCGGGGTCCGGCGAATGCATCATGTTGGATTTTTGGAAGCGGCAAAAATCTGGCTAATTTGCGCAGTCATGCGCATGCAGATGAGTGCGTCAAATAAACGTATTACTGTATATGGGAACACATGTGTACGCAAGGACATGCGTAGACACATGCGTTCTATACGCATGCGTTTCTGTAAAGAGTTGGGGAAGAGGCAGCCGGAACATCAGGTTTTCCCCTCTCCCAGCCCTCTGCCTCTGTTTTTGCTGGGTCTTCTCGTCAGCGACAGAGGGCCTGGGAGAGGTCAGGCATGCCCGAGTTTCTTCAATTAAGCTCAGTCTTCCAGGATGGGGTTAGGTTGGTTGCTGACAGAGTGAAGCGTGGGTTCAAGGAAGTCAACAATCGCCTAGACGACGCCTGGAAGCCGACCTAAATAGACCGGCGCAACATTTTTTTTTTTTTGCAATTGAGCGGAGCGTGTCGGAAAACCTTACGCCTGCCAGGTTGCTTACAGCCACGCATCACAGCAGCAGCAGCAGTCCCAGCAGCAGTCACAATCCTACACTCAACAGGCCGGAGGATACTACCAGCAGCAAATGTACTATCCAGCTCCCACAGCACCGAACTATCCGCCACCACCACCACCTCCAGTTCACCGAGTGACCACGCTGCCAAGTCCTTCAACCCTGCAGCCGGCAGCATCCACCATGCTCCAGAGTACAACACCACTGCGGCCATCAGGATCTACGATGCTGCCCAGTCGACCACCCCTGCCCACTCCAGCACCCCTAATGCGGCCCAGACCAGCACCAGGGCCGATGACTGCTACAGAGCCTAGTACTCCCACTCAGCAAAGAAAAGCAAGGTCTGAAAAAAATAATCTTGGCATCAGGAACAAAGCCAGGAGCCAAAAAAAATCTTCCCACCTTGAACCCACCACCTCCACCCTCACCTACCAATTTGTCACTACCTTCCCTTGTGTCTCTGTCTGTTCCTTCCGATTCCCATGATTCCACTTTGTCATCTATCCCCAATGTCTCCATTGCCATCCCTGATCCAATCCTTCAATTGGTTGCCCCTTCCCAGGGCCGTATTTAGAGTTTATGCTGCCCTAGGCACTTTTAGTGCTGCCTCCCCCATTAATGAGTATGACTAATGCAGACACTTTGGCAAAAATCGCTGATGTGAAAGTAGCCTTTCTCCCTAGTGCAGCCATCTCCCCAGTGCAGCCATCTCCCCAGTGCAGCCATCTCCCAAGTGCAGCCATCTCCCAAGTGCAGCCATCTACCCAGTGCAGCCTTCTACCCAGTGCAGCCATCTACCCAGTGCAGACATCTCCTCGTTGCACCCATTTCCCCAGTGCACCCATTTCCCCAGTGCACCCATCTCCCAAGTGCACCCATCTCCCAAGTGCACCCGTCTCCCCAGTGCAGCCATCTCCTTAGTGCAGCCATCTCCCCAGTGCAGCCATCTCCCCAGTGCAGCCATCTCCCTAGTGCAGCCATCTCCCTAGTGCAGCCACCTCCCCAGTGCAGCCACCTCCCCAGTGCAGCCACCTCCCCAGTGCAGCCATCTCCCCAGTGCCGTCATCTCCCTAGTGCAGCCATCTCTTTCGTGCATCCATCTCTTCAGTGCACCCATCTCCCTAGTGCAGGCTTCTCCCTAGTGCAGCCATCTCCCCAGTGTACCCATCTCCCCAGTGCACCCATCTCCCTACTGAGTCTGCAGCCATCTCCTCAGTGCACCCATCTCCTTAGTGCAGCCATATCTTTATTGCACCCATCTCTTCAGTGCACTCAGCTCCCCAGTGCAGCCATCTCCCTAGTGCAGCCACCTCTCTAGTGCAGCCATCTCCCTAGTGCAGCCATCTCCCTAGTGCAGCCATCTCCCTAGTGCAGCCATCTCCCTAGTGCAGCCATCTCCCTAGTGCCGCCATCTCCCTAGTGCAGCCATCTCCCTAGTGCAGCCATCTCCCTAGTGCCGCCATCTCCCCAGTGCCGCCATCTCCCCAGTGCCGCCACCTTCCCAGTGCCGCCATCTCCCCAGTGCCGCCATCTCCCCAGTGCAGCCATCTCCTTACTGCAGCCATCTCCTCAGTGCACCCATCTCCCTACTGCAGCCATCTCCTCAGTGCACCCTTCTCCACAGTGCAGCCATCTCTTTAGTGCAGCCATCTCTTCAGTGCAGCCATCTCCCTAGTGCAGCCATCTCCCTAGTGCAGCCATCTCCCTAGTGCAGCCATCTCCCCAGTGCAGCTATCTCCCCAGTGCAGCCATCTCCCCAGTGCAGCCATCTCCCCAGTGCACCCATCTCCCTACTGCAGCCATCTCCTCAGTGCACCCATCTCCCTACTGCAGCCATCTCCTCAGTGCACCCATCTCCACAGTGCAGCCATCTCTTTAGTGCAGCCATCTCCCTAGTGCAGCCATCTCCCTAGTGCAGCCATCTCCCTAGTGCAGCCATCTCTCCAGTGCAGCCATCTCCCCAGTGCACCCATCTCCCTACTGCAGTCATCTCCTCAGTGCACCCATCTCCCTACTGCAGCCATCCCCTCAGTGCACCCATCTCCACAGTGCACCCATCTCCACAGTGCCGCCATCTCCCCAGTGCCGCAATCTCCCCAGTGCTACCATCTCCCCAGTGCCACCATCTCCCCAGTGCAGCCATCTCTTTAGTGCCGCCATCTCTCCAGTGCCGCCATCTCTCCAGTGCCGCTATCTCCCCAGTGCCGCCATCTCTCCAGTGCCGCCATTTCCCCAGTGCCGCCATCTCCCCCGTGCAGCCATCTTCCCAGTGCAGCCATCTCCCCAGGGCAGGCTCCGCTTATTCCCCCCCTGCGCTCATTCTCCCCCCACCCCCTGTATTCATTGTTCTGGGCTCATTCTCCCCCCCCGTATGCATGGCTCTGGGCGCAGTCTCCCCCCGTATGCATGGCTCTGGGCTCAGTCTCCTCCCCCCATATGCATGGCTCTGGGCTCAGTCTCCTCCCCCCATATGCATGGCTCTAGGCTCAGTCTCTTTCCCCCATATGCATGGCTCTGGGCTCAGTCTCCTCCCCCCGTATGCATGGCTATGGTCTCATTCTCCCCCCGTATGCATGGCTCTGGTCTCAGTCTCCTCCCCCCATATGCATGGCTCTGGGCTCATTCTCCCCCCAGTATGCATGGCTCTGGACTCATTCTCCCCCCGTATGCATGGCTCTGGGCTCATTCTTGGTCGCCCCTCACACCCAGGGCAGCGGGGTACTCGGAACCGGGCCAGTGTCAGGGGGAAGTGCCACAGCAGCAGTGACCCGTTCCGTGGCCCTGGGCGCCCAATATCAATGGCGGTGATGTTGTAATATAGTTTATATGGATAGTTCGTGACGCCACCTGTGGTGCTCGGCAAGTGTGAAGTTAGGCCGACGCTGTGGGCAGATCCTCTGGGACTGATGGTATGCGCAGCTTAGATGGTAAAGCTCCCCACAGACGGAGCTGTAGTCCCAGGGCAGTGTAGATGAAGTAATGGCGAGGAGGCGTAGATGATGTAGGTACAGGTACTCAGGTATAACGGTGCGGAATAACTGGAGAACACCAGGGTGTGCGGTTGCAAGGCTTTACTCACTGTTTGCAGTTCACACACACGCCCGCCTTCGTACTGTGTTCTCCAGGTCAGGGCTCCAGCCAACCTCCAGGCCAGATAGGATTCTCCCTTCCACACTCCGCCAATATGTACCTTCACTGAACGACTCCTCCAATGCCCCTTTAGGTGCGAAGCACTCCAGTACTTAGTTACCCTGGACTGCCTCTCTCTAGGTGTTCCTAGTCTCTACTTGTATGGCAGACAGCTGTAGCCTGCTTCGGGGACTCCTCTCTGCGTCCCGGCTCTCTATTCAATTGCTGTTGTGTCCCAAGTCTATGATGGGAGCAAGGCGTTAGCGACTCACTACTCCACCGGTGTCTGTTGCTGGACATAAAGATCCGATCAACCTCGGGGACCGGGCCCCGGCCTTTGCGCTCTGGACTGGAAGGGTTCTCTATCTTTCTTCAATCAGCTTCCCACCATCCTTCTATTCTCCTTCATTACGATCTGTTCTATCTCTCTCTTATGGAAGGTTAGGTTATCAATCTTATCAGTCTCTTTCTCTGGTCTTTCTCGTGCCAGCAGCCCAGATCACTGGGACCTGCTGCAGCACGTCCCTCAGACACCCACTCTCTCACTAACCAACTAACCAACTAACTCTCACTCTTCCCACTCTTTTGTATCATCTCACTCCACCCGCCTCCCAGCACATCTCGTGTTACGAAGCAGGGTTCCACGAGGGGTGCTCTGCTAACCCCCAGCCTGAAGCTGTTAGGTGGCCCCACTGCACTATCCTGTGTGTGGAATGCAGGTGTCGAGTGTGGTCAGGAGTTGCCACCTTACCTGGATGGTGGTGCACTACACCTTAGGAGAAGGTGCAGTACCTCTGTGGCGACTGAAGCCTCAGGGGCGCCACAATTCTCCCCCCGTATGCATGGCTCCAGGCTCAATCTCCTCCCCCCGTACGCATGGCTATGGCTCTGGGCAGGTCTCCTCCCCGTATGCATGGCTCTGGGCTCAGTCTCCTCCCCCCGTATGCATGGCTCTGGGCTCAGTCTCCTCCCCCTCTCCGTATGCATGGCTCTGGGGCTCAGTCTCCTCCCCCCGTATGCATGGCTCTGGGCTCTTTCTCCCCCCGTATGCATGGCTCTGGGCTCTTTCTCCCCCCCGTATGCATGGCTCTGGGCTCATTCTCCCCCCTCGGTATGCATTGCTCTGGGCTCATTCTCCCCCCTCTGTATGCATGGCTCTGGGCTCATTCTCCGCCCTGTATGCATGGCTCTGGGCTCATTCTCCCCCCGTATACATGACTCTGGGCTCATTCCCCCCCGTATGCATGGCTCTGGGCTGATTCTCCCCCCCGTATGCATGGTTCTGGACTCATTCCCCCTGTATGCATGGCTCTGGGCTCAGTCTCCCCCCTTGTATGCATGATTCTGGGCTCAGTCCCCCCCCCACTGTATGCATGGCTCTGGGCTCAGTCTCCCCCCCCTGTATGCATGGCTCTGGGCTCAGTCTCCCCCTCCCCTGTATGCATGGCTCTGGGCTCAGTCTCCCCCCTCTCCTGTATGCATGGCTCTGGGCTCAGTCTCCCCCCCGTATGCATGGCTCTGGGCTCAGTCTCCCTCCCCTGTGTGCATGGCTCTGGGCTCATTCTCCCCCCCCGCAGGCTCACCTGAGTCCTCCGTGTCGCGCGGTCCCTGCGTTGTTTGCCTCCAGTCGGCGCCGGTATGCTATGCTTCTTCCTGTGCACGCGGTCACGTGGTACCGCTCATTAAAGTCATGAATATGGACGCCACGCCTATTGGCGTGGCGTCCATATTCACTACTGTAATGAGCGGTACCACGTGACCGCGCCCACAGGAAGAAGTATGCTGGCGCGAGAAATCATCGGAGATCATCGGCACCGCTGGAGGAGGTGAGTATGAAGTCATCGAGGGAGGAGGGCTGAGGGGGGAGGAGGGATGGACGGACCCGGACTTAAAAAAAAAAAAAAACATTGCTCAGGTGCCGCCCCACCCGCAGAGTCCCACCCCAGGCACGGGCCCACGAGTGCCTAGTGGCAAATACAGCCCTGCCCCTTCCCCTGTAGACCCTTGCCCTGTAACCTCATCCTCATCAAGTATCACCCAGTCCTCACAGCTCCACAGCCCCAAGGTCCTATTCATTTCACCCTCACACGTAAACCCAGAAGAAAAAATAAATCACCCCAACCTTAACACTTTTTTTGTTCAAAATGTTGAAAATATAAAGTTGTTGTATTTTGTTACCACTATTGTTTTTTTTTTCTTTCTGCGCCGCCGCCGCCAACACACACTTGTTTTCCACCAACACAAACACACTTAAAGTACAACACAAACACACTTTTTTTGGGAGGGAAGGTCGTTTATATTTAAATCAGGAAACATTAGGGGTAAATTATTACATGTACATGTTAATATCACAGGTACATTTAAACATAACAGGTGCATAATATTTGACCTTACAGGTACATAACAGGTACAAAACATAACAGGTACATTTAACTTAGCAGCTTAAATCATTTCGTCTTGCCAGGCCACACGTCCATTATCTGAAACAAAGTAAGCAGCAAACTTATCCCTCATCAGGGCAACTTCAACAGTGGTTCTCGAGGGTGAAATTGGTAGTCATGCAATGTAACAAGTTCCTCAGATTGTAAGCTTGGTCGCTTTTTAACCTTATGCAGTTGTGCAGAAGAACACATTCTTTCACAACCTCATCAATATTGTCATTTTTGAGGTTAATGGATATGCACAAAAAGCGCCATTTCGATACCAACAATCCAAATGCACACTCCACGGTTCTTCGTGCCCTTGTCAGTCTGTAGTTGAAAATTTTTTTGGTGTGATTTAACTTTCTACTAGAGTATGTTTAATGAGGTTGGCACACATTTGGAAGGCCTCATCACCAACAACAACAAAAGGCATTGGCGGTCCATCAGTGTTGGGCAGAGGTCGTGGTGGTGGAAAATTAAAAACACTCCCATATAGACGTTGGCCCATGTCTGAGTTTTTGAATGTCTGCAAGTCATTGCCTCATCTGAAAGAGCCAATGTCCACAGAACCGAATTTACAATTGGCATCTGCAATAGCCATTAGAACTATGGAAAATATTTTTTATATTTGAAGTACTCTGTTCTACTTCCAGCTGGTTTCATAATCCTAATGTGTTTGCCGTCCACAGCCCCAACACAATTAGGAAAATTGCACATTTCCAGGAATTTGGAAGCATTTTCAATCCAATGTTCACTTGTGGGTTGGGGGAGGAATTCTTGCCGCAGAATGCCAACCTAAGCATGACAAATGTCTACAATAATCCCAGAAAGGGTGGATACCCCAATTCAGAATTGGAAATGTAACGAGGACAATGTCTTTCCAGTAGCCAGGAATTAGCGGAAAAGAAAATGAATAACAAAAATCAGTACAATGCTTAGGGTTAGGGATAGGGTTAGGGATAGGGTAGGGATGGTGTTCAACACTACGTACCTCAAGGTGACCAAAAGACGTTCCTCAGCAGGAATTGATCGCCGAAGCTGTGTGTCCTGCCTGGCGATGGATCCTTGGACACGTAGCAGCAAGTCATGGAAGCTCTGTTGCGACATCCTCGTGTAGTCAAAAAACTTCTCCAGGTTTTGATGTAGCTCGGTGTATAAGGAGTGGTAGGCTCCACGGCTCTCTCAGAGTTCAAAGATGGGGTGTTGCCAATAGCAACGACAACGTCTTCTCAGTCTTTCTCTTCTTCTCTGTTCTTGACAAGCAAATAAAAGGCAGCAGCTAACTTCAGTTGTAAATCCAGATCTTCTAGGAAGCTGCCCAGGTCAAGATCCATCTTGCAGGTAGATACAGCAGCCAAAGACAAGGATATCCTCAGTGCAGTGTGTGTGTATATATATATATATATATATATATATATATATATAGATATATAGAAATCCCATGAGACAGGCCTACTGGGTGTCTGATGTCAAGGAAAAGCTACAGGAAGAAATTGGAAATTTCTAATGCATGCGTATGAAAAACGCAAACGCATGCAAAAACACATGCAAAAACGCATGTAAACACTGCTTTTTTTACGTTATGCGTAAGATGATGCAGATAAAAAACACTGCATAAACATGCGTTTTTGCATGCGTTCGGGGATGCGGGTGATACACTGCGGACTCAACCGCAAATGTGAACCTAGCCTTAGAGACAACCCTTTCAATGGGTTTTCTGCAATGTAAGGTCATCCCCTATGTGTAGCCGAGAGCTATTGTCATGATTCAGGTTGGATTATGACAGATTTTGCACAAGTAACCTTTTTTTTTCCTTTAAGCTGTTTGCTTAAAGTTAGTTTTGCCCCCGGTGGCCATTAGGGTCATTACACTGTGGTTGTATTAGTTCTAGTTTTGCCCCCGGTGGCCGTTAGGGTCATTGCACTCTGGTTACTTTGGTTCAGTTGCCCCTGGTGGCCGCTAGTGTTATTGCACGAGATTATGAAACAGGTGTGATTCCCTGGCTCCTACCTATAAAGGAGTAGCAGGTGGTCTCACTCACTGTTGGTGATATTGCTCATTTCCAACCAAGTCTGGTGAAGGAAGGAACTACAGAGAGGAGTTCCTGGCAGCTCAGGGGAGCTCTGGTGTAATAGCTTCTGGCGGAAGCTGAATTCAGGTGTTGAGCTTCAGGGGTGAAGCTGAACTTTGGTGTTGTACTCTGTTGCTGGGAGAAATAGCAACAGAGCAAAGCTAAGTGGTGTTTTTCCCTGTTTGTTAATTTCCTTGTGTGTGTATTAGTGCAGTGGTGGGATTAGTTTCTGCACGGTCCAGTTCACTAGAAAGGGATAGGTGCAGGGCGAGCTAGGGATTGAGGTATCCAGCTCGTTGCCAGGTGCGGAACCTGCCTAGGGATCGTCAGGAGTGTAGGGACACTGACTCAGGGCAGTGCAGGAGGTCTCCACATCCCCGTTCCCTATTGCAGGGCCCTCCATTGTAACGGTTTCCCCGGTGTTTCCCTTAACTCTGTTTAAATTCGCCCTGCTAGGGGCGGTGTTTCCAGTCACACGTGACATTACAGCTATCCTCTGACCTCCGCTCCAATCAGATAGGGCTCAGCAAAGCCCCATTGTTGGGATCCGGCTGCAGCCCCCCCAAGCAATCAGAAAGTTATCCCTTATCATATGAATAAAGTCAAAATTAATTCATTAGAGAGTTTTAAAATATGAAATGAAATTGAGATCAAGATAAGAATCCAATTAGTAAGCAGTATATAAAAGGCAGATAGCAGGAGAGTTAAGACACTATGAATAGCTGTACCTTTCAATAGTTTAATTTCTCCTGACCATTGTGTTTTGTCATATACTCCCATGTTGTCCAGCAGAACAAATCTCGCCCTGAATTCCAGAAAGACATATTAGTTATTACATATTAGTTATTTTATTTCATGAGAAAGAAATCATTAACAAACATGAACATGAGAATGGTGATGCCTTTACACATTTACTAACTCCTCCAAGGCTACCAGTATTTCTCAAGACATAATCGAAATTCCCACATAGGGTAATGCATTACATAGGTCTACAATATCTACAATAACAATTTTTTTTCCAGCTACCTAGGTTTTTTGAATGATTTAGGGTATTGTGAGGGCGCAGAATTAAAAAATCCCATTAATTTTGCTGAATTGGTTCTAGTTTTTGAGATAATTCATCCATTAAAATAATTCATTCCCCAATGCAACTTGTGTGTGATAATAAATACAATAGCTTTTGACTCTTTAACAGTGTATTAGGTAATGAAATATCCCATATAATTATTTTGTGTTTCAATTTGGAGGCTTACAATGCTATAAACGAGATTTTTTAAGCCAAAATTCTCCAGTAATCAATTAACTATTAAATATCTCAGAATCTAGAGCCAATTTGGCATTCCCAAGTCATATTCTTAATCACCACCATAAACTTAATATAAAACTGCTCAGACATCGTTGGCACCAAAATCACAGTATACCAATGTAATGATTATTTTGTCTCCTTAAGGCATGTTTCAAGCAACCATAAATATGATGTCTGTATGAAATCTATTTGCATTGTGCCAGAAATTAGATAGGATCCCAACAGAAGACACAGAGGAGTCCGCTTCCAGTCCTGGGGTCTTGGTAGAGCTATCAAATTGTTGTGACAGTAATAGGAGATTATCCTATGACTCCATGCATGAGAGACTGCAGTCATTCTACTACAGTGGCTTGCGAAAGTATTCACCCCTTTGGCATTTTTTTGTGTTCTGCTACCTCACAACCTGGAATTTCACTGTTTTGTTTTTTGAGGTTATGTATTAGTTTATATAAAGAACTTGTCTACAACTGTGAACATTTGGTTTTCTTTTTACTGTGAAGCAAAAACTAGCAGAAAAAAGGCCGCATACAGAATTTTTTTTGTGCATTAACCCCTTCACCCCCAAGGGTGGTTTGCACGTTCATGACCGGGCCAATTTTTACAATTCTGACCACTGTACCTTTATGAGGTCATAACTCTCGAACGCTTCCATGGATCCCGGTGATTCTGACATTGTTTTCTCGTGACATATTGTACTTCATGTTAGTGGTAAAATTTCATTCAAATAACTTGCGTTTATTTGTGAGAAAAACGGAAATTTGGCGAAAATTTTGAAAATTTCGCAATTTTCCAACTTTGAATTTTTATGCCCTTAAATCACAGAGATACGGCACACAAAAAACTTGATAACTAACATTTCCCACATGATTACTTTACATCAGCACAATTTTGGAACCAAAATTTTTTTTTGTTAGGAAGTTATAAGGGTTAAAAGTTGACCAGCGATTTCTCATTTTTACAACACCATTTTATTTTTAGGACCACATCACATTTGAAGCCACTTTGAGGGGTCTATATGATAGAAAATACCCAAAAGTGACACCATTCTAAAAACTGCACCCCTTAAGGTGCTCAAAACCACATTCAAGAAGTTTATTAACCCTTTAGGTGCGTCACATGAAATTTTTTGAATATTTAAAAAAAAATGAACATCTAACTTTTTTTCATAAAAAAAATACTTCAGGTTCAATTTTTTTTATTTTACCAAGGGTAACAGGAGAAATTGAACTGCAAAAGTTATTGTGCAATTTGTCCTGAGTACGCAGATACCTGATATGTGGGGGGGAACGACTGTTTCGGCGCATGGCAGAGCTCAGAATGGAAGGAGCGCAGTTTGACTTTTTCAATGCAAAATTGGCTGGAATTCAGATTGGACGCCATGTCACGTTTGGAGAGTCCCTGATGTACCTAAACAGTGGAAACCCCCTACAAGTGACCCCATTTTGGAAACTAGACCCCCCAAGGAACTTATCTAGATATGTGGTGAGAACTTTGAACCCACAAGGGCTTTACAGAAGTTTATAACGTACAGCGGTACAATTAAAAAATCATATTTTTTCCACAAAAATGATCTTTTCACCCCAATTTTTATTTTCCCAAGGGTAACAGGACCCTAAAAGTTATTGTGCAATTTGTCCTGAGTACGCTGATACCCCACATGTGGGGGTAAACCACTATTTGGGCGCATGGCAGAGCTCGGAAGGGAAGCAGCGCCATTTGACGTTTTTGGCTGGAATTGAGATTGGACACCATGTCGCGTTTGGAAAACCCCTGATGTACCAAAACAGTGGAAACCCCCCACAAATGACACCATTTTGGAAAATAGACCCCCTAAGGAACTTATCTAGATGTGTGGTGAGAACTTTGAACCCCCATAGGCTTCACAGAAGTTTATAACATAAAGCCATACAATTAAAAAATCATATTTTTTTCCACAAAAATGATCTTTTCACCCTCAATTCTTATTTTCCCAAGGGTAACAGGACCCTAAAAGTTATTGTGCAATTTGTCCTGAGTACGCTGATACCCCACATGTGGGGGTAAACCACTATTTGGGCGCATGGCAGAGCTCGGAAGGGAAGCAGCGCCACTTGACGTTTTTGGCTGGAATTGAGATCGGACACCATGTCGCGTTTGGAAAACCCCTGATGTACCAAAACAGTGGAAACCCCCCACAAATGACACCATTTTGGAAAATAGACCCCCTAAGGAACTTATCTAGATGTGTGGTGAGAACTTTGAACCCCCATGGGCTTCACAGAAGTTTATAACATAAAGCCATACAATTAAAAAATCATATTTTTTTCCACAAAAATGATCTTTTCACCCTCAATTCTTATTTTCCCAAGGGTAACAGGACCCTAAAAGTTATTGTGCAATTTGTCCTGAGTACGCTGATACCCCACATGTGGGGGTAAACCACTATTTGGGCGCATGGCAGAGCTCGGAAGGGAAGCAGCGCCACTTGACGTTTTTGGCTGGAATTGAGATCGGACACCGTGTCGCGTTTGGAAAACCCCTGATGTACCAAAACAGTGGAAACCCCCCACAAATGACACCATTTTGGAAACTAGACCCCCTAAGGAACTTATCTAGATGTGTGGTGAGCACCTTGACCCCCCCAGTGCTTCACAGAAGTTTACAACGCCCGGGCGTGAAAATAAAAAATTCGTATTTTTTCCACAAACATGATCTTTTAGTCACCATTTTTTTATTTTCCCAAGGGTACCAGGAGAAATTGGACCCCAAAAGTTGTTGTCCAATTTGTCCTGAGTATCAATACCCCATATGTGGGAGAAAACTACTGTATGGGCACACGTCGGGGCTCGGAAGGGAAGTAGTGACGTTTTGGAATGCAGACTTTGATGGAATGGTCTGCGGGTGTCATGTTGCCTTTGGAGAGCCCCTAATGTACCTAAACAGTGGAAACCCCCCACAAATGACACCATTTTGTAAACTAGACCCCCCAAGGAACTTATCTAGATGTGTGGTGAGCACTTTGACCCCCCCAGTGCTTCACAGAAGTTTACAACGCCCGGGCGTGAAAATAAAAAATTCGTATTTTTCCACAAACATGATCTTTTAGTCACCATTTTTTTATTTTCCCAAGGGTACCAGGAGAAATTGGACCCCAAAAGTTGTTGTCCAATTTGTCCTGAGTATGCTGATACCCCATATGTGGGAGAAAACTACTGTATGGGCACACGTCGGGGCTCGGAAGGGAAGTAGTGACGTTTTGGAATGCAGACTTTGATGGAATGGTCTGCGGGTGTCATGTTGCCTTTGGAGAGCCCCTAATGTACCTAAACAGTGGAAACCCCCCACAAATGACACCATTTTGTAAACTAGACCCCCCAAGGAACTTATCTAGATGTGTGGTGAGCACTTTGACCCCCCCAGTGCTTCACAGAAGTTTACAACGCCCGGGCGTGAAAATAAAAAATTCGTATTTTTTCCACAAACATGATCTTTTAGTCACCATTTTTTTATTTTCCCAAGGGTACCAGGAGAAATTGGACCCCAAAAGTTGTTGTCCAATTTGTCCTGAGTACGCTGATTTCCCATATGTGGGAGAAAACTACTGTATGGACACACGTCGGGGCTCGGAAGGGAAGCAGTGACGTTTTGGAATGCAGACTTTGATGGAATGGTCTGCGGGTGTCATGTGCGTTTGGAGAGCCCCTGATGTACCTAAACTATTGAAACTCCCCACAAGTGACCCCATTTTGGACACTAGACCCCCCACGGAACTTTTCTAGATGTGTGGTGAGCACTTTGAACCCCCAAGTGCTTCACAGAAGTTTATAACGCTCGGACGTGAAAATAAAAAAATCATTTTTTTCCACAAAAATGATATTTTTGCCCCCAATTTTTTATTTTCCTAAGGGTAACAGGAGAAATTGGACCCCAAAAATTGTTTTGCAATTTGTCCTGAGTAGGCTGATACCCTACATGTGGGGGTAAAACACTGTTTGGGCGCATAGCAGAGCTTGGAAGGGAAGGAGCACCATTTGACTTTTTCAACTCAGAATTGGCTGGAATTGAGATCAGATGCCATGTTGCATTTGGAGAGCCCCTGATGTGCCCAAACAGTGGAAACCCCCAATTCTAACTCCAACCCGAACCCCAACACGCCCCTAACCCTAGCCCTAACCCTAGCCCTAACCCTAGCCCTAACCCTAGCCCTAACCCTAACCCTAGCCCTAACCCTAGCCCTAACCCTAGCCCTAGCCCTAACCCTAACCCTACCCTAACCCTACCCCAACACACCCCTAGCCCTAACCCTAGCCCTAACCCTAATGGAAAAATGGAAATAAATACATTTTTTTTATTTTATTATTTTTCCCTAACTAAGGGGGTGATAATGGGGGGTTTGATTTACTATTTATGGCGGTTTTTATGTTTGGCGGCTGTCGCACGCTAAAAGACGCTTTTTATTGTAAAAATAGTTTTTGCATCACCACATATTGAGAGCTATAATTTTTCCGTATTTTGACCCACCGAGTCATGTGAGGTCTTATTTTTTGCGGGACGAGTTGACGTTTTTATTGGTACCATTTTCGGGCACGTGAAATTTTTTGATCGCTTTTTATTCCGATTTTTGTGACGCAGAATGAACAAAAACCAGCGTTTCATGAATTTCTTTTGGGGGGGGTGCGTTTACACCGTTCCGCGTAAAATTGATAAAGCGGTTTTATTCTTCGGGTCAGTACGGTTACAGCAATACCACATTTAGGTCGTTTTTTTATGTTTTTGTCAGTTTTATGCAATGAAAACTATTTTATATAAAAAATAATTATTTTTGCATCGCTTTATTCTGCGAGTTATAACTTTTTTATTTTTTCACTGATGATGCTGTATGGTGGCTTGTTTTTTGCGGGACAAGATGACGTTTTCAGCGGTACCATGGATATTTATATGCGTCTTTTTGGTCGCGCGTTATTGCACTTTTTGTTTGGCGGTATGATAATAAATCATTATTTTTTGCTTCGTTTTTTATTTTTGTTTTTTAAGGGGTTCGCTAAAGGGGTTAACTATTGGGACAGTTTTATAAGGCAGGTCGTTACGGACGCGGCGATACCTAATATGTGTACTTTTATTGTTTTGTTTTTTTATTATTTTCAAAAAATGAATTTATTGGGGAATATTTTTTTTTTTTTTACTAATTTATTTGGCGATTTTTTTTAATTTATTTTTACACTTTTTTTTAATTTTTTTTTTACTTTATTACATAGTCCCAGGTGGGACATCACTGTCCTGTGACAGATCGCTGATCTGTCACATCACAGATCACTGTGACAGATCAGCAATCTGTCACAGGCAGTGCACAAGGCTTCCTCATGCCTGCGCTTTGCAGGCACTGAGGAAGCCAGCTTCCCCAGGCCCCCGAAGGCCCCCGTCGCCATCTTGGATTCGGGGGCCTGGAGGAAAGGAGCCCCCCGCAGCAGCGCTGCACATTGCGCTGCCGTGGGGGGCTCAGGGAAGCACGGAGGGAGCCCCCTCCCTGCCGATGCTTCCCTTTAACCCCCGGTACACCGCGATCATGTTTGATCGCGGTGTGCAAGGGGTTAACGTGTCGGGGGCGGTCCGTGACCGCCCCTGACACATTGTGCCGGGTGTCAGCTGTGATAATCAGCTGACACCCGGCCGCGATCAGCGGCGCTCACCACGTGGGCGCCGCTGATCGCGGTAGACGTACTATCCCGTCCCCGGTCATACGGGCCCGGGTACCGTGGACGGGATAGTACGTCTCATGTCAGGAAGGGGTTAATATGCCAAAGAACCGCCCCCTCCATGGATTTGTAGGCTTTGGGTGGTTGTCTAATCGGCATGTTTGCACCTGTGTTAAATGGGTTCACTGCATCTTGTTAGTGCATTTGTTTGGAGGCCTGGGCAGGTAAACATCTCTGCCTTTTTTCCGCTGGGTTTTTCAATTTTTGGAGGATCTTTAAGTCCTCTTTTTGCTGCTTAGTGATATTGTGAAGCAAACAACAAATAGAACAAAATAACTGAAAACTTCAGTGTGCATAACTATTCACACGCCTAAAGTCAGTACTTTGCAGAGCCTCTTTTAGCTGCATTTATAGCTGAAAGTTGATTTGGATAAGTCTCTATAAGCTTTCCATACCTTGCCACTGGAATTTTTGCCATTCCTCATGGCAAAACTCCTTCAATTTAGATGGTTTCCTCTGGTGAACAGCAATCTTCAAGTCTGACCAGAGATTGTCAATTGGATTAAGGTTTCGGCTATGACTAGGCCTCGCCAAAATATTTATACATTTCCCCTTAAACCACTCAAGTGTTGCTTTAGCAGTATGCTTTGGGTCATTGTCTTGTTGGTGAACCTTAATCCCAGTCTCAGCTCACTGACCCGTTAAAACAGGCTTTGCTCAAGAATATCACTGTATTTTGCACCATCCATCTACCCCTCAGCTCAGACCATTCTCCCTGTCTCCACTGCCGAAAAACATCCCCACAGCATGATTGTGCCACCACAATGTTTCACTGTGGTGATAGTGTTCTTGGATTGATGAGCTGTGATGTTTTGGCGCCAGACATAGCGTTTACCTTGGTGGCCAAAAAGTTCAATTTTGGTCTCATCTGACCACAGCATCTTCCTCCATTCATTTGGGGAGTCTCCCATATGTCTTTTGGCAAACTCATAATGAGCCTTACAATTTTTGTGTGTAAGTAAAGGTCACCTCTATGGAGTGCATGGCTTATTATAGTTGTATGTACAGATACTCCAGTCTCTGCTTGGGAACTCTGCAGCTCTTTCAGGGTTATCTTTGGTCTGTGAGCTTCCTCTCTAATTAATGCCCTCCTTGGTCGTGCTGACAATTTTGGTGGGTGTCCCTTTCTTGGCAGGTCAGTTGTGGTACCATGTTCTTTCCATGTGATGATAATGGATTCAATGGTGCTCCGGGAGATCATCAGAGATTGGGATTTTTTTTATATCCCAATCCTGACTTGTACTTCTCAACATCTTTGTCCCTGACTTGCATAGAGATCTCTTTGGTCTTCATGGTGTTGTTTGGTTAATGGTGACTTTTGCTTAATGGTGTTGCAGCCTCTGTGACTTTCAGAAAAGGTGTGTATATACTTACAGACCATGTGACACTTAGATTGCACACAGGTGGACTTCCTTTCACTAAACATGTTTCTTATGAAATTAATTGCTAGCACCAGGAATTTTTAGGTGCCTTATACCAAAAGGGGGCGAATACATATGCACCTACCAATTTTTAGTTATTTAATCACATAAATGTATATCTATATTATTCTCACTTCACCAACTTAGATTGTTTAGTGCTGATGCATCACAAACAAATCGGATTACAAAAACATTTAAACCCAAGTTGTAATGTAACAAAATAGGTAAAAAGCCAAGGGTGTGAATATTTTTGCAGTCCACTGTACATTCAGGTTCTAGGGTTGTGGGTTATATGTGCATTTTTAATACTGCATTCTTCCCCATTTAAATCAGACAGAGGATAACACCTACTTACCAATTTAAAATAAAATAGTGACATTTAAATCCGTCTTGCATGACCCTTCTTTTCATTGACATCTGCTCTTATGGTGGAACATGACCATACATATTGTGGCTGGTGTATATATACACATAGTTCCTAGCGATGACTATGCAGGGAGAAAGTGGGGAGAGCACCTTATCATCACGCATGCCTGAGGTCACTGGAGTGGAAGTCACAGTGACTCATCGGCACCTGCACAGAAGATCCCTGAATACACTGTCCATAGTAGGGAGGAAAAAATATGGATTGTGGAGTGAGTGCAGGGTGCCGGATTCCGGCGCCACAACTGCACGTCACAGGGCAGTGTGACGTGCATGGGAGTGGGGTAATATTATAATGAAGAGAGGAGACTGGGATTTCTTCCAGGTACCGTACACCCCGGAACCTGGAAGAAATCATTAGCATAAAGAAATAATACAAGCTTTCTCAACAACAAGACCTCTAATATGAGGCATACAGGTAGGACTAGTTTAACATTTCTATCACATGAGTGCCCATATTAATAGGTCATACACATCCAGGTGGCGACATTTTCCCTTAAAAAGGAGCCTGACAGGAGGATTTACCTCTGTTAACTAATTACTGCATTGCATTTGCAATTTAACCTTGATTTCTAGCAACCCCAATGTTTTAGGAAAAGTTGCCAGCATAAACGTAAAATCAGCATTTTAATATTGTGGTGCAGCCTGTTCTAATTAGTTAGACTAGCCGGACAGGCGTGAACTTAGTGCTGAGAAGTCCAGCCCAGCCAGCCGATAACATGAACACAGTGGAGTGGTTATAGTCTCTGTAGTGCTCCTTTGCCTCCTACCTGCTTCCTAAATCACACAAATTTGTGGCTGCTGCCATCCATTTCGGCATGTGATCTGCCTATGTGCCACTGCCTTGGCCTCACCTGTGCTGACCTGAAGTCTGACTGACAGATCAGTATCTCACAGTAGCTGCGCTGCTGTGTTGTGTTATAGTGCTGAGCTGGCAAGTCGTTGCACATAGGCAAAAGTTTACTGTACGTGGCTGAAGTACGTGCCACTGCTGTGAGATTGCAGAGGGAAGCGCTCAGATGGTCAGACTTCAGGTCCCACAGTGTGACGCCAGGGTAAGGGAGCATAGGCAGAAGATCACTGTGCATGCCCAAAGTCACTGCTGTAACTGCGATGTGTGTCATTTAAAGAGTAGGCAAAGGAGCATGGGCATAATGACCACAGTTGCAGAGGTCGCGACCGAGGGCCCACCGACACCAGCACAAATTTCAACTGGATTGAAGTTGAAATGTATTGTGGTGCAGAGACCCGTCAGATCCTTGTGCAGTAATACACGCTGCTGGCCAATCCGAGACCATCAGCTGATATCGGCGTGCATGTGACTGGGTGCACGGCAGTGACGTCATGCACTCCCATTGCTTGCATGCTGAAGTGAGCTGCCAGTTTCAGAACAGGATGCCGAGTGGCGGGGGAGCGGAGGTAAGGGGAGTATAATTGTTTATTTTTTTCAGTGCATTAAAGAACACCGTCAGAACAGGGAACATACACCAGGATGGTGCATAGAATAATGGACAAATATAGCAGGATGGGTAACATACAGTGTGGAAAAAAGTATTTAGTCAGCCACCAATTGTGCAAGTTATCCCAGTTAAAAAGATGAGAGGGGTTTGTAATTGACATCATAGGTAGACCACAACTATAAGAGTCAAAATGAGAAAACAAATCCAGAAAATCACCTTGTCTGATTTACCAACATTTATTTTGCAAATTATGGTGGAAAATAAGTATTTGGTCATTAACAAAAATTCATCTCAATATTTTGTTATATATCCTTTGTTGGCAATGACAGAGGTCAAATGTTTTCTGTAAGTCTCCACAAGGCTGGTACACACTGTTGGTGGTATGTTGGCCCATTCCTCCATGCAGATCTCCTCTAGAGCAGTGATGTTTTAGGCCTGTCGCTGCGCAACGCGAACTTTCAAATCCCTCCAAAGGTTTTCTGTGGGGTTGAGATCTGGAGTCTAGATAGGCCACTCCAGGACCTTCATATGCTTCTTACAAAGCCACTCCTTCGTTGCCCTGGTGGTGTGCTTGGGATCATTATCATGCTGAATGCCCCACCCACGTTTCATCTTCAATGCCCTTTGCTGATGGAAGGAGGTTTTCACTCAAAATCTCACAATACATGGCCCCATTCCTTCTTTCATGTACACGGAACAATCGTTCTGATCCCTTTGCAGAGAAACAGCGCCAAAGCATGATGTTTGTACCCCCATGCTTCACAGTAGGTATGGTGTTCTTTGGATGCAAATCAGCATTCTGTCTCCTCTAAACACGACAAGTTTTGTTTCTACCAAACAGTTCTACTTTGGTTTCATCAGACCATATGACACTCTCCCAGTACTCTTCTGGATAATCCAAATACTCTCTAGCAAACTTCAGACGGGCCCAGACATGTACTTGCCTAAGCAAGGGACACATCTGGCACTGCAGGATCTGAGTCCCTGGCGGCGTAGTGTGTTACTGATGGTAGCCTTTATCACGGTGGTCCCAGCTCTATGCAGGTCATTCACTAGGTCCCCCAGTGTGGTTCTGGGATTTTTGCTCACCATTCTTGTGATAATTTTGACCCCACTGGTGAGATCTTTCATGGAGCCTCAGATCGAGGGAGATTGTCAGTGGTCTTGTATGTCTTCCATTTTCTTATTATTGCTCTCACCGTTGATTTCATCACACCAAGCTGCTTGCCTATTGCAGATTCAGTCTTCCCAGCCTGGTGCAGGGCTACAATTTTGTTTCTGGTGTCCTTCGACAGCTCTTTGGTCTTCAACATAGTGGAGTTTGGAAAGTGACTGTTTGAGGTTGTGGACAGGTGTCTTTTATAGTGATAACACGTTCAAACAGTTGCTGTTACTACAGGTAATGAGTGGAGGACAGAGGAGCCTCTTAAAGAAAAAGTTACAGGTCTATGAGAGCCAAAAATCTTGCATGTTTTTAGCTGATCAAATACTTATTTTCCACCATAATTTGCAAAATAAATCTTGCCAAATCAGACAAGGTGATTTTCTGGATTTGTTTTCTCATTTTGATTCTCATAGTTGTGGTCTACCTATGATGTCAATTAAAGGCCTCTCATCTTTTTAAGTGGGAGAACTTGCACAATTGGTGGCTGACGAAATACTTTTTTTCCCTACTGTACATGCCAAGATATAGGATATATATACAGTTGTGTGAAAAAGTGTTTGACCCCTCCTGATTTCCTATTCTTTTGCATCTTTGTCACACTTAAATGTTTCAGATCACCAAAATATTCAGAATTGAGAGTCCTCAGTGGTTGATACCTTTTAATGGCTAACTGAAAAGATGATAACAAATTGCAAGCTTTCGGACTACTCAGGTCTCTTCATCAGGTATAGACTAATACAAAATCTGAAGACTCACACATTTATGCAAAACACAGCACAGAAAGAAATAATGCAATAGATAAGACAAGAGACGTGAAGCAGAACTATTATTATGGGAGAGGGAGAAACAGTTGTGGCCATAAATATTGGAACAGTTCATAGATAAGGAGTGTGAAAGTTTCATTGTCCTCTGATTGGGGTCTCCTAAAGTGTTGTGATGCCTCCACAAGGTCTGAGGAGCAAATTCCTTAATTGATGTAAAAAGACTAAATGTCCAACTGGGGGTCTGTATGTGGGGGAGACCGGGCAAAAGCTTAGATCAAGGATAAATTTCCATCGCCACGCAAAAAGAGAAAAAAAAATAGATGTATCTGTGGCCAAACATTTTGTATCCCTGATCACAGCACCATGGACATGAGATTTCTTGTATTAAAAGGTAACTTCAAATCTGAGAGAGACAGAAGGATCTGGGAGTATAAACACATGACAATCTTTCACACACACAGTGCAGGAATGAATGTGTTGCATGGATTTATGTGTGAAAAACATGCAGCAGAATAGGAAATCAGGAAGGGGCAAACACTTTTTCACCCAACTGTACCAGGATGGGGCAAAGGATAGGGACATATATAACAGGACGGGTACCATACATACTAGGATGGGGGATATATATACCAGGATGGGTCCTAGGATAAGGGGAATATATATAAGGATGGGCCTCAGAATAAGGGAAATATATATGGTGGCTCAGTGGTTAACACTGCAGCATTGCAGGGGTCCTTGGTTCAAATCCTACCAAGGACAACATCTGCAAGAAGTTTGTATGTTCTACCCGGTTTTGCGTGGGTTTCCTTCCACACTTCAAAGACATACTGATATGGAATCTAGATTGTGAGCCCCAATGGGGACAGTTCTAATAATGTCTATAAAGTGCTGTGGAACTGCTATATAAGTGAGTAAAATAAATAAATAAAACATATACCAGGATGCGGGATACATATACGAGGATGGAGGACATACAAGTTCTTCTCACACAATTAGCATATCATCAAAAAGTTCATTTATTTCACTTCTTCAATACAAAAAGTGAAATTCATATTACAGCCATTACAAACAGAGTGATCAAGTGTTTATTTCTGTTAATGTTGATGATTATGGCTTACAGCCAATGAAAACCCAAAAGTCATTATCTCAGTAAATTAGAATACTTTATAACACCAGCTTGAAAATTATTTTAAAATCCGAAATGTTGGCCTACTGAAATGTATGTTCAGTAAATGCCCTCAATACTTGGTTAGGGCTCCTTTTGCATCAATTACTGCATCAATGTGGCGTGACATGGAGGCGATTAGCCTATGGCATTGCTGAGGTGTTTTGGAAGCCCAGGTTGCTTTGATAGCCGCTTTCAGCTCAGCTTCTTTAGCAATGACCTTTTGTGGCTTACCCTCCTTGTGGAGTGTGTCAATGACTGCCTTATGGACATCTGTCAAGTCAGCAGTCTTCCCCATGATTGTGGAGCCTACTGAAATAGACTAAGGAACCTTTTCAAACACTTAGGAAGCCTTTGCAGATGTTTTTTGTTAATTGTTCTAAATTACTGAAATAATGACTTTTGGGTTTTCAGTGGCTGTAAGACATACTGTAGTCATCAACAGAAAGCGCTGCGGAATATGTTGGCACTATATAAATAAAGATTATTATTATTTATTATTAAATAAACACTTGAAATAGATCACTCTGTTTGTAATGACTCTATATAATATATGAGTTTCACTCTTTGTATTGAAGAACTGAAATAAATTAACTTTTTGATGATATTCTAATTTAGTGAGAAGCACATTATATATATATATATATATATATATATATATATATATATATATATATATATATACACACACACACACACCGGTATGAGGCCAGGATGAGGGGCATATACCGTATATCAGGATGGAGGACATGTATATATACCAGGACGGTGGGGTCCTGGTCCATATCTTACATCGGGGCCTATCGGATTTTAGTTATGCCACTGCAGAGGAGGACTACAGAAGCAGCAACCATGCACCTGTTGGCGTGATATGGACTGGCTAGGCTGCTCAGGAATAAGTGAACGCCTTCCAAACTAGGTCTAATTAGGATGTGTGGCATTTCTCATTTTACAATTATACTGGCACCTTTTCCAAAACATTGGAGTTTCTACAAATCAGCGCTTAATGATGAATGCAGCGCAGTAATTTGGTAATAGGGGTAAATCCTTCTGTCAGATTCCCTTTAAGAGCGTCTTGTACTTTACTGAAGGGTTGAAAATTATAAAATGAATAGAGTAACAATGTTCCTACCTGTAGCTTTGGTCATTACTTAATTCTCCATTGCAGAACTGACTTTCTGTGCATAATGATGGTGACGTAGAACCAACTTTTATCAATTTAATGGAGCCTGGATCACTAAAATTTGAACAAGGATATTTTCCAGCAGAGACAAGAAGAGTATGGTAATATGTATAACTGCCATTTTTGAATGCAGAATATGGAACTGGAGTACCAAAATCTGAATCATTTAGGATGGAAAATGCTGTAAAAGAAATATATTTCTAGAATAAGACAACTGTTAGATTTTTAATCACTATATTCTTTTTATTTTAAAATACTTAAAACGACACAATTAGGGCAGCAGCGAGAATAAAATAAGAGCAAAAGCTAACAACTTTTGACCAAGCAACAGTTCCTCTTTAATTTAGGTTTTTGCATTTTATATATACAGGGTGGGCCATCTGTATGGATACACCTATATGTATACACCTAAATAAAATGGGAATGGTTGGTGATAAATTCGATTGGTCATCGTGGGCCAGTTGAATGGCCACCAAGGTCTCCCGATCTGACCCCCTTAGACTTTTATCTTTGGGGTCATCTGAAGGCAATTGTCTGTGCTGTGAAGATATGAGATGTGCAGCATCTGAAACAACGGATATACTGGAAGCCTGTGCTAGCATTTCTTCTGCGGTGTTGCTATCAGTGTGTCAAGAGTGGGAGAAGAGGGGTGCATTGACAATCCAACACAATGGGCAGCACTTTGAACACATTTTATAAGTGGTCATAAACTTTTAAATAACTCATGAAAGAATAAAGTTACGTTAAAACCAAGCACACAATTGTTTTTCTTGTGAAATTCTCAATAAGTTTGTCAAATGACCCTCTTCCCATTGAAAAAATAAAGTTGGATCCTGTCTTGATCCAAGGTGGATCTGACAAGTAAATTGACAAAGTGAACTTTTTTTCCTTTGCTTGGTGCCAAAGTGGGTTGATTGCCCCCGGTGGCCATTAGAATTATTACACGTGGTGTCGTTCATTCTAAGTTGCCCCGGTGGTGGTGAGCGGTAGTGCACTTTAGTTTCTTTGGTTTAATGTGCACGTAATTATAAATCAGGTGTGAGGCTCTATAAAAGAGAGTCAGGTGTGTTCAATCACTGTTGGTGATATTGTGAGTTAGTCATTCTCAAGGAAGCCTGGGTGAAAGAAGGAGCTGAATGAGAGTCCTGGGCAGCCCAGCCAGAGGGGTTGAGTCAGCTATGGAGTCAGCATGGAGGGCTGGCATGGCGTGGTGGAGTCGCAGTTTATGGTGTCAGCAGGAGGTTCTTGCATGGCTTGGTGGAGTGGCGACGATGGTGAGAGTGGCACTCAGCATGCTGGACTTGGTTGCTCAAAACTGGACTCAAGCATGCTGGACTTTTTGGCAGAAGCTGGACTCATCTTTGGGACTCTGTTTACTGGGCAGCTGCAACTGGTGGTGGACTCTGCTCCAAGGCTGCACTATGGTGATGGATCCGGTTATGGTGATGGATCCATTTTCCCTTGTGTGTGTTTAGTGCAGTGGTGGGATTAGTTTCCACACCGACCAATTCCCTAGTGAGGTTTTAGGGTCAGGGCGAGTCAGGGTTTTAAGGTTCCTGTGCGTCGCCCGGTGCAGAACCGGCATAGGGAACGTTAGGAGTGCAGGGACTCTGGCTCAGGGGAGTGCAGGAGGTCTCCACGTCCCTATTCCCTATCGCAGGGCCCACCATTGTTAATGTTACCCAGGTTCCCCTTTATTATTTAAATTCACCTTACTGGAGGCGGGGTTTCCAGACTATTGTATAAATATGTGTAATACCTAAATTCGTCAGTTGGAGGCGGTGAATCCAGCTGCACATCTTATTATTTAAATTCGCCCAACTGGAGGCGGTGTATCCAGGGTCACGTGTGTCATATGGGTTTGCCTTGCGGTACTCGCTGCGTCCAGACACACATGACCGTGACAGATCCAAAATGGCTGACTTCAAAATTGCCACCATGGTCACCACCCATCTTTAAAAGTTTCCCTCCTCCCATATACTAATGTGCCACAAACAGGAAGTTGATATCACCAACTATTCCCATTTAATTTAGGTGCATCCATATAAGTGGCCCACCCTGTATTTTTGTAAATGTATTGGCACATTTTTTTATATCCTGATCTTCATTGAAAAACAAAATTAATATCCTTGTAATTTTCACACTGGCTACTCAGGATTTTTTAGAGTCTTGCTTACTATGCTTTCAGGAAGAGTTTTCAGGAGGCTTGTTTTCGTTTTTCCTCCCTTTCTTTCCAGAGCCATAACATTTTATATTTCTGTCCACACAGACGTATGAGGGAGGGCTTGTTTGAGTGGGACGAGTTGCACTTTTGAATGACATCATTCATTTTACCACATAGTGTACTATAAAATGGGAAAAAATTCCAAGTGGGAAGAAATTGTGAACAAAAAAAATTCTGATATTGCATTTTGGTAATTTTTTAGCAGTATACATTGTGTGGAAATAACCTCGCAATATGATTCTCCTCATCAGTACGATTACGGTGATACCAAACATGTCCCGTTTATTTACTGTGTGATGGCTTATTTTTTGCTTGTGAGACAGCATTTTTATTGATACCATTTTGGGATAGATATGATGTTTTGATCGCTTGTTAGAGCATTTTTGTGGTATTGCAGCAACCAAAAAAAACAATGTTGGCATTTTTTAATTTTTTTTCCCGTTTACGGTGTGTACCGATCGGGTTACTTATTTTTATATTTTGATAGATCAGACTTTTCTGAATGTGGCGATACCACATACGTGTATTTTTTCATCTTGATTTTTAATAGGGAAAAGGGAGTGATTTGAACTTTTATGGCAGTGTTTCTCAACTCCAGTCCTCAAGACGCACCAACAGGTCATGTTTTCAGGATTTCCTTAGTATTGCACAGGTGATGCTATTAATGCTTGAGTAGGTGATGAAATTATCACCTGTGCAATACTAAGGAAATCCTGAAAACTTGACCTGTTGGTGGGTCTTGAGGACTGGAGTTGAGAAACACTGTTTTATGAGTTTATTTATTTTTTAATATTTTTTAAAACATTTATTTTTATTTCTCACTGTACTTGCTAGTCCCCTTAGGGGATTTGAACATGCGATTGTCTGAATGCTTGTGCTTTATACAGCAATACCACAGTATGGCTGCATAGAGTAAAAATTACAGTATCCTTTGATACCCTAGACAGGATTTAAAGGAAACTCCATAGTGACAAGCACAGAGGTATTTAACAAACCCCTTGCTGTGATGGCAACCCATCGGCAACCCGAGATAACATCACTAGTGCACCAATGGGTGCATAGAATGACGCCTCTCCCTTCCAGCGCATTGTTATTGGGCTGTCAGAGTTTGACAGCAACATTTAATAGGTTAACAGTCATGGGCGGCAGTTTGCACCACCTGTGGCTATTAAAGACAGGTCTTAGCTGTAAACATAACCATTACCTGCCGATTATGGGGCGAGCTCACCCCATAAGCCTTCTCCATACACCCGCTTCTGACTTGCGCTGTACATGTATGGCAGATGTAGTGAAGAAGTTAATTTAAAGTCCTTGCCATTCCCTAACTTCTCTAACTGCTTTATTTATTTTTTACTACTTCCTCTTTGATGACACTTTATTGGAGAATCACAGTTCAGGCTGGGTAAGTCAAACGAGTCATCATAATTGGACAGAGGCTACTGTCACTGAGTTGATAGGCAATTCCGACGTTTGCTCAGTAGATATGTATAGTGACAGTGTGCTCGCTTGCCTTTTCTGATGAGAAATGACTAGCCAGCAAGAGAGTGGAATGTCAGTGCGCATTGTAAGAAGATTAGCTGTCATGCAGGTAAAGAATGCTGGGTATTCTTACAACACTCTCCTGACAGTTCATTACTTCTTATCAGGGTCTGCGAGGGAGCGTACTGTCCATATTATACAGTGACAATAATCTACTGAGCATATGTCGGAATTGACAACCAGTGCATGCTTAGTAGGGGAGGCACTAGCCTAGACCCTGAAAGAGACTTCACTGCTGCCACAGGAAGGGGGCAAAAGAATGCGGCAGTGACCCCAGCCGCTGCCCCTGTTGACAAATCGTTTGACTATCCCAACATGAACTGAGGTTCTCAAAGTAGCATTATCAAAAAGCATTTAGAGTAGTGAGGGAATGGTAGGGACTTTTAATTAAGGTACAGTTGTGCTCAAAAGTTTACATACCCTGGCAGAATTTTTGCTTTCTTGGCCTTTATTTTAGAGAATATGAATGATAACAACTGTCACGTGTGCCTGTCCTGTGTGACACGACCAGCAGGTCGGTAACTGAAACAACAAGACAAAAGGGGAACATCGGGGTAACAGTTACAACGGTGGGCCCTGCAATAGGGAACGGGGACATGGAGACCTCCTGCACTCCCCTGAGGCAGTGTCCCTGAACACCCCTAACGTTCCCTATACAGGCTCTTCACCTGTCACCAAACAGGATACCTGAATCCCTCACTAGCCCTGCACCTATCCCTTACTAGGGAACTGGATAGTGCGGACACTGGTCCCACCACTGCACTAATACACACGAAGGAAAATACACCAAACGGGGGAAAACAACAAAAGACTTATCTTTCCCTGCTGCAGTCACCGAACAGCAGAGTTCAGCACCAGATCAGCTTTCAGCAGTGGCTAAACACCTCAGAGCCAGCTTCTAACTTCACCGTGGTTGGAGTCCACCAAGGACCTGCTATTACCAACCCCAGCTGAAACACCATGTGACCTTATATAGCAAAGGAGGAGTGGTCACCTCAGCAGGGAAAGCAACAGACATGTAGTAATCCCAGTGACCACCGGGGGAAAAAACCCATATTAAGGCCCCAAAGGCCTGAAAGGAAAAAAAAGGTTTTAGTGAGGGAATCCAGAATCTGACACAGATCCAAGAATTGGACTGTGACAACAAAACTTTTTCTCCACTCATGGTTAGTGGTTGGGTGAATTGGGTGAAGCCATTTATTCTCAAACTACTGTGTTTTCTCTTTTTCAATCATAATAACAACCCAAAGAATCCAAATGACCCTGATCAAAAGTTTACATACCCCATTACTTAATACTGTGTGTTACCCCCTCTAACATCAATGACAGCTTGAAGTCTTTTGTGGTACTTGTGGATGAGGTTCTTTACTTTCTCAGATGGTAAAGCTGCCCACTCTTCTTGATAAAAAGCTTCCCGTTCCTGTAAATTCCTGGGCTGTCTAGCATGAAGTGCACGCTTGCGTTCTCCCCAGAGTGGCTCAATGATATTGAGGTTAGGAGACTGAGATGGCCACTCCAGAACCTTCACTTTGTTCTGCTGTAGCCAATGACAGGTCGACTTGGCCTTGTGTTTTGGATCGTTGTCATGTTGGATCATCCAAGTACGTCCCATGCGCAACTTCCAGGCTGATGATTGCAAATTTGCCTCCAGTGTTTGCTGATAACGTGCTGCATTCATTTTTCCTTCAACTTTGACCAAGTTTCCTGTGCCTCTGTAGCTCACACATCCCCAAAACATCAGCAATCCATCTCCGTGCTTTACAGTAGGAATGATGTTCCTTTTATCATAGGCCTTGTTGACCTGTCTCCAAATGTAACGTTTATGGTTGTGGCCAAAAAGTTCAATTTTGGTCTCATCACTCCAAGTTACCTTGCTCCAGAAGTTTTGAGGCTTGTCTCTGTGCTGTTTTGTGTATTGGAAGCGAATACTTTGTGGCATTTTTCTTCTGGTGACTCAACCATGCAGCCCATTTTTTTTCAAGTGCCTCCTTTTTGTGCATCTTGAAACAGCCACACCGCTAGTTTTCAGAGAGTCAAGTATTTCAGCTGATGTTATTTGGGTGTTTTTCTTTGCATCCCAAACAATTTTCCTGGAAGTTCTGGACCTGATTTTCCATTTGTTAATCACAGTTTGAACGCTGCTGACTGGCATTATCAGTTCCTTGGGTATCTTTTTGTATCCCTTTCCTGTTTTATACAGTTCAACTACCTTTTCCCACAGATCCATTAACAGTTCTTTTGCTTTCCCCATGACTCACAATCCAGAAATGTCAGTGGCTGGATGAAAGATGCAAGAGTCTGTCTGGATCCCAAAAACTCATTCAGCTTTTATGCACACACACTGATTACAAGCAAACAGGTCACAGGTGAGGATGTAATCTTTAGTAGCCATTGAAACCCATTTGTGTCAACTTCTGTGCATGTTATCAGGCCAAAATCACCAGGGTATGTAAACTTTTGATCAGGGTCATTTGGATGTTTTGGGTTGTCATTATGATTTAATAAGAAAAAACACAGTAGTGTGACAATAAATGGCTTCACCCAACCACTAATCATGAGTGGAGAAAAAGTTTTGGTGTTATCATTCATATTCTCTGGAAAAAGACCAAGAAAGCAAAAATTCTGCCGGGGTATGTATACTTTTAAGCACAACTGTATATTAGAAAAGAGATTAGATTATGACATTACAAAGATAGGTATTTAGCAATAAAGTAAATTTTAGTTCTGGACCATCCCTTTAACACAAAGTGGAATGAAAAAATTAAAAATTTAATTTTTTCAAGTAAAATGCTAATTTGGCTTCAAATTTTTACATTTTCATAAACTGAAATGAGAGAAAATACACATAAATATTTGTTAAGGAATTACTAGTGAAAGTTGTGACACTTAATATGTGATCAGAATCTTCTTTTTACTTTTGGAACATAATTTTGGCTGCGGATGCCATGTTGCATTTGCAAAGTCCAAAAAATGCTAACACAGCAGGCCCCTCCACCCACAAGTGACACCATTTTGGAAACGACACCCCTCAAGGGATAATTCTAGGGATGAAGTGATCTCTCTAGACCCAGGTGCATCTAAAAATGGTACAAATGAAAACATCAATGAAAAAAGTCCTCAAATAGCATCACAAAATTGATAATTTGTCAGTGTAACTGCTGTCTCTACAAAGCGCAGCAGATGAGGTCAATGGCTATGGCGCTTTGTACTTAGAAATTATACATGAAAAGCACAGTAGCTAGTGACAAAGTCATCTCATCTGCTGCACTTTGCAGAAGCATACAAACATCTGGATGCAAAGACTGACCCAATGATTTCCTGACCCAAACTTTTCAGGTTCATAGACATATATGAAGTTTCCAAGTTCAGGTCAGGAGACCCACGACCAGTTTGTATATTATGGTCCGTACACAGACTGTGATATACAGATGTCTAAATGAGACTTTACAATGACAAAGCAGAGCTCAGTGTTGAGAGCACAGCAGCCTTGATGATTTGTCTGCTGAGCTCTGAACACTGTAGCAGTAACAGCAGGTAGGGCACCAGGGCAGTGGTTGTCACAGCTGTGAACTTGGCATAACAGGGGGTATGCATACTTCCCAGCTAATGCTGCCACAACATAGAAGATACAGTCAGAGAGACTGACCCCACTCTCGTATAGTCTTTATCTTCCATATTTGTTGTGTGTATGAGTCATATTCTTAAAAACCAGCAAGTGAAATCACAGCCCTTAGTGGCTGCAGAATAAACTGTAAAAATAAATGTTACTTGTTAATTTTATATTTGTTTAAAAAATACATGTTTATATAATCATCAATTTAAAACAATGATGCATTCCTTTTAAGAACAAAGTTGTTTTTTTTTATTACAAGTATTATTCTTTTGTAAGTGTAGTAAAACTTAGTAGTGGCTAAAAAAAGATAACGTTATACTGTATATGGTGAAAGGAGAAAAATTAAGCATTTAAAAAAATGCCAGGACGGTCTTTTTTTTTGTAGCCAAGCTCCAGAAAGATTAAAAAAAAAAAAATTAAACAAAAAAAGGTACATGTTCCCCAAATGGAGCCCTAACAACAATTTTGATGGAAAACTAAAACATTTCAGCTTTTGAAAAGAAGTCGTAAAATAACTAAAAAGAAACTTGGAAAAAAAAAAGGCCAGAATTGGCCTGGTCCTTAAGGAGTTAAGAAAATTCTATGTTGTGTACTATTAGACTTATGCATACAATTTAATATTAAAATAATGTACTGTATGTTAGTTTATTAAATATATATATATAAACAAAATACTGTACTTACATTGATTCAGCGCAATTACCACCCACACATTAGTACTGGGGAAATCATTAAAAGTGCAATTTGGTTGATCCAGAAAAAAGCTTTTATCCGTTAGGTTGCCAATAAAGTTTTGTGGAATCTGTGGAATATAGTCTGACACACCTGCAAAATAAAAATGTGCTCAATAATTTTGCTCCACATAACTTTGAAATTTAATGGTAAATGGAATTTAGAAAATATGATATTATTGATATATATAAATCTGGTGTGTTTTAAAAGCTATGCACACCTTAGTACGGATTCTTTTTACTGTTTTTTCTCTACCATTTTGCTGCTGCACAGTGTCTGTAAGTCCTTTATTTAGTTGTCTGCATTGATAAAAATGTTATAAGTCCATCAGTGTCAAACCGCAATTTTTTCCAAGTATTAAGTTGGCACTTCAACATATAACTCCACACTAACGGAAAAGAAGAGTATCACTCCCTTTTATCCATAACGAAGCGAACCACAATTATATTAAAATACGTAACTTTATTAAACAAAATAAAGACATATAAAAATTGGCTACAAGTTCATTTTTTCTGATTACATACCCCAAACGGGGATAAACAGCAGAAAATAATAATGGAGGTTTTTATCAATATATAAATTCAAAGTGTCATCTCATGTAAAGTTGCAACAATGCATCATTAATAATACACTGAGAATAACTGTCAATTTAATCACCATCCCAAATGGACATTATTATTCCTATATGGGGAGGGGGAAGATAAACAACTTCCTGACAACAATACAGATCAAATTATAAAATTGCTTTACTGGACACGAAGGCTCCCAAAACGCGCGTCGGGGCGGACACCGGTCTCTTCACTTGTCAGCGTGCATAAGCACTTATTAGGTAATGTAGGACGTATCTATTGTTTATGACATGATTATGCGTAGTGCATTTATGTGTTACCATTGTTAAACTGAGGAGGCTAAGCCTCTATATTGCACATTGAATGATGGTCTTACTACTTTTTTTGTCCTCTCTATATGGGATACATTGATGCAGCATGTGGGGACAAAGGTGCTTTTGACCTTTTATGACAAGCTATCAGCTATTTCTGTATTGTTCATTGCCCTGTGTCCAATAAAGCAATGTTATAATTTGACCTGTATTGTCGTCAGGAAGTTGTTTATCTTCCCCCTCCCTGTATGTCAGTTTGACAAGTGGTCTCTTTACAGTCCACAGCACTGTGAGTACTATGGGGCTATTTTCTGCTATATAGCTTATATTATAATATACTCCCCATATGGCAGTTATGCTGGTGTGTGCTACTTTTGTCTTTTATTTTTATTATTATTCCTATCCAGAAAAAACACACACCATACCCTGGGGATCAATCAAGCCCAGCTTGCCTAATATACACAATGCAATTGCTCAGATTACTCATATATCCTATTCCCTGCTGGGGATCCCTCAAGTCCAAACATAGAAAAAATCAATTGCAGGTAATAGTGCAAAATACCTTAGCCAGATTAGGAAATGCCCGTGGTCTGCTGTTTAGATCCCTGTGCCCCGATGCACGTTTCACCCACTTGCTTCTTCCAGGGGCGTGTCCTAACCAGGTAAGGGACGTATCTTTATGTATGTCAAGGGCCAATGAATGCGCTGAAACCGCTGTCATGCATCATGATGTAATCAGGATGCCGTGGGTACACCCCTCCTCCCAACCTCATATCCGAAAGTGCGCAATGTGATTCAAGTCCATATCCAAAAGAGATTCTCCGGTGTATTCGCCTTCGATAATGGTAAAAGCACTTCCTGATCTACGCTGCATGAAACACACGCTGGGCTGCGTGTAGCTCATTAGGGTAGCACTGCAGGAAGTACACGGGGTAATGACAAGATCCGCATGCGCACTACCTGATTGTCCGGACTTATACTTAAATCAATAATAACGCAAAGAAAACCGGGGCAGCTTTTGAGAAGGAAAAAAGGAATATGCTTTTTTCAAAAAAAGAGGGGAAATCGCTATTATTATTAAAGTGCACTGTCATGCCGGCGTCTGCTATCACACCGGCGCCGGCTCCCATACCGGTGCCCGCCTCTGCCGCTACTGCCACTAGCCTTCCCCGGTCCTCTGCTCACCTTGCCCGGCGCCACGCTGCGCCTCCTGCCTCCTGTCCTGCCGCCTGGGGACTCCAGCATAGTTTCTCTCCTCCCTCCTGCTTCCATCCTGCTCTGCCTCCAGGTATGCGCCTTAGGCCGTGGGCGCGCGCTCATATCCACTCTTAACCCCTTCAGCACCTTCTCAGTGGAGTGATCTCCAATCGGGCTCCAACGTGGGGTATATCAGGCGGTTCCTCCTTCTTGGAGGCGCCTGATTATCATGTGCCTTCCTGTACGGTACTCTGGCCCCGTTCTACTCACTCCTGACTCCGGTTACTCCTGACTCTGGTCGCTCCTGACTCCGGTCGCTCCTGACTCTGGTCGCTCCTGACCCCGGTTTCTCCTGACCCCCAGTCTAGTTTTCTTCCTCTCTAGAGCCGCCCCTCTTGGCATCAGCTGTCGCGGTATCCGACTCCTTCGGGCCTGCTCCTAATGGTCCCTGTAAAGGGGTCGGTACCACCTGGTAAGCTCGCTCCAGGGATCTCGTTACTGCGACCCAGAGGGTCCACTCTTGCTATCCTTGACAGTATAATCAGGCCATGGATCCTGCTGGTACCTCGGCAGCGACCCAAAAGGAGTTACTCTTTTTGCGGGAGAACCAGACCCGGATTATGACTTTTATGAAGTCCATGGACACTCGGTTGTCCGCCATTCAGACTTCCGATCCTGGGAGCGCTCCTATGCTGGCGGGACTCCAGCAGGAGCTTGCGCAGCAGCGTGATACGCAGTCCCATATTCCTAATTATATGGCCTCCTTTGATGACCGTTTACAGTCCCTCCAGTCTTCTACAGCGGCCTCTGCTCCGCCACGCGATCCTGCACCTCACCCGCCGCCACGTTTGGGGAAGCCTCCAAGGTATAGCGGGGACCCCAAATTGTGCCGAGGGTTTATCAATCAGTGCCGCCTACAATTCGAGCTGCTGCCCCAGCAGTATCCGTCGGATAGGGCTAAGGGAGCGTTTATTGTGTCCCATCTAGAGGGGGAGGCCTTGGCATGGGTAAATTCCCTGTGGGAACGGGATGATCCGGTCGTATCCAGCATACAAGACTTCCTTGACACCTTCCGGCGGGTCTTTGACGAGCCAGGGCATCTGGCTTCCACCACTGAGTCCCTTTTAAATCTTCGACAGGGTAGCATTACTGTGAGACAGTACGCCATTCGCTTCTGGACACTGTCCTCGGAGCTGGGGTGGAACAATGAGGCGTTGGTTGGGGCTTTTTGGAGGGGGCTTTCGGGAAAAATCAAGGAAGAACTTGCAGGTTGGGACACTCCCTCCACTTTAGAGGATCTTATATCCCTGGCTACTTTCATTGACTTGCGGTTCCAGGAGCGATCCCGCAAGTCCGTCAGAGAGAGAGGTTCCTCTAGGTTTAACCAAGTCCCTAGCCCTTGTCTGACCAAACCTGCCAGTAGTTCCGCTCTGGAGCCCATGCAGGTGTACTGCATAAAGTTATATGAGCAGCGGCGCAGGCAGAGACTGGAGCAAAGTTTATGCCTCTACTGTGGTGGAGCCAACCACTTTCTGCTTTTCTGTCCGGAGGGAGGCTGGGAAACTCCTCCACCTTGGCCTGCTAAGAGAGGCCTCCCTAGGTGACTCTGTTTCCTCTCTACCCCTTAATATCTCAGCATTAATTCTTCTAAGTCGGGAGCGTAGATCCGTGGAGGCGTATGTGGACTCGGGTGCGGCAGGCAACTTCATTCGGTTGGAAGAAGTTGACAAGTTCCAGATCCCAGTTGTCACCCTTGAAGAACTGCGTGGGATCACCTCTGTGGATGGCAAACCGTTACCTGTCCCCATCACCACGGTCACTCTCGAGCTGGAGATGCAAATCGGAGCCCTACATCAGGAGAGAATAGCTTTTTATGTTTTGCCTAATTTGTCTCACGCTCTGCTCCTTGGCCTGCCCTGGCTCAGGTCCCATGAGCCAGTCCTAGCTTGGCGCTCTGGGGAAGTCCTTCGCTGGGGTCACTCTTGCCAAGAACGATGTCTTCTGCCTGTTACCCGTACCAGTCTGCACCAAGTACCCACGGACCTTCCTGGGCTTCCCGTGGCCTATCATTCGTTTGCGGATGTCTTCGAAAAGAAGGAGGCTGAGACCCTTCCCCTGCATCGGGCCTACAATTGCCCATTTGAGCTAATTCCTGGAGCTACTCCTCCCAGGGGTAGAATCTACCCGCTGTCGCCTACAGAAACCTCAGCCATGACGGAGTACATCCGGGAGAACTCAGCCAGGGGTTTTATCCGGAAATCGTCTTCCTCATCAGGGGCTGGGTTTTTCTTTGTTCGGAAGAAGGATGGATCCCTTCGCCCTTGCATTGACTATCGAGGTTTAAATAACATCACGGTCAAGAATAGATACCCTCTACCACTTATTCCTGCACTTTTTGACCACCTGCGTGGGGCTCGGATCTTTACCAAGCTATGAGGGGCCTATAATTTGGTCCGAATACGTGCCGGAGATGAGTGGAAGACCACTTTCAACACGCGGACGGCCATTATGAATATTTGGTCATGCCCTTTGGGTTTTGTAGCGCCCCAGCGGTCTTACAGGAATTCGTTAACGAAGTCTTCCAGGATCTTCTGTACTCGTGCCTCGTGGTATATCTAGATGACATCCTGATCTTTTCACCAGACCTGTCCTCTCACAGGAGGAGTGTTCGCCTGGTCTTGCAACGTCTGCGGGAGAATCGACTACGCCAAGATAGAGAAATACCTATTTCAACAGACCTCCCTACCCTTCTTGGGGTATATTATCACGGACTCAGGGTTGCGAATGGACCCTGAGAAATTGTCCGCGGTGCTCAAATGGCCGCAACCTGTCGGAGTGAAAGCCATCCAGCGATTCTTGGGCTTCGCAAATTAATATAGGCAATTCGTCCCTCACTTATCATCGTTAACCAAGCCTATTGTTGCCCTTACCCAGAAGGGAGCAAGACCGAACATTTGGCCTCCAGAAGCTGAGGACGCATTTCTCGCCCTGAAGCGGGCCTTTACCATAGCTCCAGTTTTGCATCGGCCAGAGGTCAGCAAGCCGTTCGTCTTAGAGGGGCTGGAGCGATCCTCTCCCAAAAGATGTCTACTGGGTGCTTGGCTCCGTGCGGGTTCTTCTCCAAGTCATTTTCTCCTGCTGACTGTAGCTACACTATTGGGGATCGAGAATTGCTGGCAAGATGGCGCTGGAGGAGTGGCGTTTTCTTCTGGAAGGGGCTGTCCATCCTTTCATAATATTCACTGACGACAAAAACCTGGCCTACCTCCAGTCGGCTCAAAGACTCAACTCCAGACAAGCCTGGTGGTCATTGTATTTCTCTCGCTTCGATTTCGAGCTCCACTTTCGACCCGGTGAAAAAAATACCAAAGCAAATGCACTCTCCTGGTCTCTGCTGTCACCCGAAGTGAAGGAGGCTCCGTTACATGTTATCGATCCTGCCCGGTTCATCACGGTAGCTCCCGTGAGTCTTTGTATCATGCCGCCTGGCAAGACCTTCGTCCCGCGAGGCAAAAAGGTAGAAATACTACTCTGGGGTCACTCCTCCAAAATTGCTGGACATGTAGTCGCCAAGGAGACTCTTGCTCTGGTTTCCTGTTATTACTGGTGGCCGTCTCTGCGCTAAGATGTGTTGCACTTCGTGGCTTCTTGCTCAATTTTTGCCAGGAACAAGGTACCTAGAAGGTTGCCCTCCGGCCTCCTTCATCCGTTGCCTGTCCCCGAAACTCCTTGTCAACATATCGTCATGGATTTTGTTACTGATTTACCCCGCTCTTCCGGTTGCACGACCATCCTGGTCGTAGTCGATCGGTTTTCCAAAATGGCCCATTTTGTTCTGTTACCTGGCTTGCCCACGGCTCCTGAACTGGCAAAGACCTTCATTCATCAGATCTTCAGATTGCACGGGCTTCCTCAGCGGATTGTGTCTGACCGCGGGGTACAATTTACCTCCCGCTTCTGGAGAGCGCTTTGTAAACTTTTGGGCATATCTCTGGATTTCTCTTCCGCTTATCACCCACAGACCAACGGGCAAGTCGAACGAGTTAACCAGGTGTTGACCTCCTACCTGCGGAACTTTTCTAACGCCCATCAAGACAACTGGGTCGATCTTCTTCCTTGGGCTGAGTTCGCCCATAACCATTCCAATGAGTCTACCACCAAGTCCCCGTTTTTTGTGGTCTCGGGTCAGAACCCTGGAGTACCTCTTCCAGTATCTTCATGCTCTGGCGTACCCGATACCGATGTCCTCTCCCAAGAGTTTTCTCAAGTCTGGAGGAAGACCAAGGAGGCTCTCATACTAGCCGCAGCCCGGATGAAAAGACATGCTGATAAGAGGAGGCGGGATCTCCCACCATACCGTCCAGGGGACAAAGTCTGGCTGTCAACCAAGCAAATCTGCTTGAAAATCCCTTCCTATAAGCTGGGCCCCCAGCACATCGGTCCCGTTGAGATTCTTGGATGCATCAACAATGTGGCCTATAAATTGAGGCTGCCTGCTTCACTCCGGGTCCCTAACACCTTCCATGTCTCGCTCTTGAAACCGGTCATCCTTAATCAATATTGTTCTGCGCCTCCCGTTGTTCCACAGTCTGTAGGGGCCGATGACGTTTTTGAAGTGAGAGATATTCTGGCCATGAAGAAGATTAGGGGAAAGACCCACTTCCTTATTGATTGGAAAGGGTTCGGTCCTGAGGAGAGGTCTTGGGAACCTCGAGAAAATGTTGATGCTCCTCACATTCTAAACAGATTCTTGACCAAGCTCAAGAGGAGGAGACATAAGGGGGGGTACTGTCATGCCAAAGTCTGCTATCACGACGGCTCCCATACCAGTGCCCGCCTCTGCCGCTACTGCCACTAGCTTTCCCCGGTCCTCTGCTCACCTTGCCCGCGCCGCGCCGCGCCTCCTGCCTCCCATCCTGCCGCCCGGGGACTCCAACATGGTCTCTCTCCTCCCTCCTGCTTCCGTCCTGCTCTGCCTCCAGGTATGCGCCTTAGGTCGCGGGCGCGCGCTCACATCCCCTCTTAACCCCTTCAGCACCTTCTCAGTGGGGTGATCTCCAATCGGGTGCCAGCGCGGGGTATATCAGGCGGTTCCTCCTTCTTGGAGGCACCTGATTATTGTGTGCCTTCCTGTACGGTACTCTGGCCCCATTCTAGTCACTCTTGACTCCGGTTACTCCTGACTCTAGTCACTCCTGACTCCGGTCGCTCCTGACTCTGGTCACTCCTGACTCCGGTCACTCCTGACTCCGGTTTCTCCTGATACCCAGTCTAGTTTTCTTCCTCTCTTGAGCCGCCCGTCTTGGCATCAGCTGTCGCGGTATCCGACTCCTTCGGGCCTGCTCCTAACGGTCCCTGTATAGGGGTCAGTACCACCTGGCCAGCTCGCTCCAGGGATCTCAGTATCGTGACCCAGAGGGTCCAGTCTTGCTATCCTTGACATGCACAGTGTGTATACATTACTATCATAGTTAGAAAAAACTCCCCATTAAATGCAAAATTTAAATATACTGAATACATTGAATATATTAATTTATAAAAATACATATACATCCAATATACATACAAAATAATATATATGATTTAGAATTAATAAAAAAATAAAATATATAACCAGCAATGTAGATAAAGTGCATAATAGTGCTCCATACTATAAAGTGCTTAATATTTCTTTTAATTATTATTTATCATGCAGTCCAGGAAAAAATAATGGTGTCAGAATGTCTTACTGACCACAGCAGTTTCAGAGGCGAGTAACTCCACACCAAAAGTCCAGACAATAGGTAATCCCGGTCAGGATCAAGGAGCAGCACAGAGGACTGAAGGCAGCAGAACATGGAGAGGTAAAGCACTGAATAACAAGCAGCAGCAGCAGCAGCAGCCAGGAGTCCAGAAGAAACAGGCAGAAGCTCAGGAGCCAACAGCAACAAAATACTCAGGCAAGGAGGATCTCCAGATCTGAACATTTCAACCTCCATTCATATAGGTTGCTATAGAGTCCATTCTTAGAATCAGTGGGAGTCCAAGTAAACAGACCCACAGCCCAAGTAAACTATCTTATGAAAAATGATAGCCTAAAAGATTGGGACATAGTGGACATAGAATTGATAGCTACCAATGCCTGGTAGCTGCAGCCAAGGCATTTATAGAGAGGGATGTCACAGCGAGGAACTAAATGCATATCTTTACTATTATTCATCTAGTATCAATGTCAGTTATTGCGAATTTTCTGGTACCAGACCTCTGTTACACCTCAACTAGGATGAATGTTTTTCCTCTTACGATCATACAGATAACATAACCTCAAAAACAACTCTGCTTGTTGCATATGCCCATTAAGGCCTACAAGACTTCTAATTCTGTATCTTTAGTTATTGATTTAATAAGTTGAAGTTTTCCATATTATGTTTTTCCATGAGGCTGGAATCACACATGCAGTTTTTGACTAAGCCAAACACATGGAATTAGATGGAAGTTTGCATGGTTTGAAGTTCACAGGCAGAACCAGAAAGAAAAAGTACCATGTAACAACACTATGGCTAAATAGAGCTGTAAGGGGCGCAATAAGTGACAAAAATAAAGCATTTAGAGAATTAAAGCAAGTAGGTAGTGATGAGGCATTAAATAAATACAGAAGATTAAATAAATTCTGTAAAAAGCAAATCAAGACAGCAAAGATTGAGACCGAGAGACTCATTGCCAGAGAAAGTAAAAATAATCCCAAAATGTTCTTTAACTTCATAAATAGTAAGAAACTAAAAAATGATAGTGTTGGTCCCCTTAAAAATAGTCTGGGTGAAATGGTGGATGAGGATGAGGAAAAAGCCAATATGCTAAATGACTTTTTTTCAACAGTATTTACACAAGAAAATCCCATGACAGATAACATGATCAGTGATAAAAATTCTCCATTAAATGTCACCTGCTTAACCCAGCAGGAAGTACGGCGGCGTCTAAAAATCACTAAAATTGACAAATCCCTGGGCCTGGATGGGATACACCCCCGAGTACTGCAGGAATTAAGTACAGTCATAGATAGACCATTATTTTTAATCTTTAAAGATTCCATAACAACAGGGTCTGTACCACATGACTGGTGTATAGCAAATGTGGTGCCAATATTCAAAAAGGGGACAAAAACTGAACTTGAAAATTATAGGTCAGTACGTTTAACCTCAACTGTGGGTAAAATCCTGGAGGGTTTTCTAAGAGATACTATACTGGAGTATCTGGAGAAGAATAACCTCATGACCCAGTATTAACATGGGTTTACAAGGGACCGTTCCTGTCAGACTAATCTGATAAGCTTTTATGAAGAGGTAAGTTCCGGACTGGACCAAGGGAATGCAGTGGACGTGGTGTACATGGACTTTTCAAAGGCTTTTGATATGGTGCCACACAAAAGGTTGAAAAAATGAGAACAATGGGGATAGGGGAAAATATGTGTAAGTCGGTTAAGAGCTGGCTCAGGGATAGGAAACAAAGGGTGGTTATTAATGGAGCACACTCGGACTGGGTCACGGTTAGCAGTGGGGTACCACAGGGGTCAGTATTGGGCCCGCTTCTTTTTAACATATTTATTAATGTCCTTATAGGGGGCATAGAGAGTAGAATTTCAATATTTGCAGATGACACTAAACTCTGCAGGGTAATCAATACAGAAGAGGACAATTTTATATTACATGAGGATTTATGTAAACTAGAAGCTTGGGCTGATAAATGGCAAATGAGCTTTAATAGGGATAAATGTAAGGTCATGCACTTGGGTAGAACGAACAAGATGTATAATTATGTGCTTAATTGTAAAACACTGGGCAAAACTGTCAGTGAAAAAGACCTGGGTGTATGGGTGGATGACAAACTCACATTTAGTGTCCAGTGTCAGGCAGCTGCTGCAAAGGCATATAAAATAATGGGATGCATTAAAAGAGGCATAGATGCTCATGAGGAGAACATAATTTTACCTCTATATAAGTCACTAGTGCGACCACACCTAGAATACTGCGTACAGTTCTGGTCTCCGGTGTATAAGAAAGACATAGCTGAACTGGAGCGGGTGCAGAGAAGAGCGACCAAGGTTATTAGGGAACTGGGGGGTTTACAATACCAAGATTGGTTATTACACTTGGGGTTATTTAGTTTGGAAAATCGAAGGCTTAGGGGTGATCTTATTACAATGTATAAATATATGCGGGGACAATACAAAGACCTTTCTAATGATCTTTTTACTCTTAGACCTGTGACGGGGACAAGGGGGCATCCTCTACGTCTGGAGGAAAGAAGGTTTAAGCATACTCACAGACGTGGATTCTTTACTGTAAGAGCAGTGAGACTATGGAACTCTCTGCCATATGATGTTGTAATGAGTGAATCCCTACTAAACTTTAAGAAGGGTCTGGATGCCTTTCTTGAAAAGTTTAATATTACAGGGTATATACACTAGTTTCCTTAATATTGCATTGATCCAGGGAGCTAGTCTGATTGCCGTATGTGGAGTCGGGAAGGAATTTTTTTCCCCAATGTGAAGCTTGCTGTTTGCCACATGGGTTTTTTTTGCCTTCCTCTGGATCAACATGTTAGGGCAAGTTAGTATAGGATATGGGTTGAACTAGATGGACTTAAAATCTTCCTTCAGCCTTACTATGTTACAAAAAAGCAAGGCTATCATCATTGAATCATTCTTTAAGTAGTCTTGTTTATTGGTGTGTATTATAAAAATTCAAAAACATGTGACATTTTTTTCCAATGGCAGAGGATAGACAAATACATATCATGGCTGAACATGTAAAATGTAAAGTAATGTAAGTCTTTAGACAAAACTCTACAAACAGTTTAAAGACACATAAAACGTGCATACTGGACCAAATGTCAGACTCCAATCCCAAGCTGATGCTCATGAGACATAACCCACATGAATGAGTTATTTGTGGAGATACACATTCGGTCCTCATAACCAGATGAACGGGGAATGGGTTATTGGTGGAGATACACATTGAATCCTCTTACCCACATGAATGGGGAATGGGTTATTTGTTATTGGTGGAGATGCACATTGGGTCCTCTCACCCACACAATTGGGGAATGGGTTATTGGTGGAGATACACATTGGGTTCTCATACCACATAATTGGAGAATGGATTATTCTTGAAGATACACATTGAATCCTCACACCCACATAAATGGGAGATGGGTTATTGGTGGAGATACACATCAGGTCCTCATACCCACATATATGGGGAATGAGTTGTTGATGGAGATACACATCAGGTCCTCATACCTGCATAAATGGGAAATGGATTATTAGAGGAGGTACACATCGGGTCCTCATATTTACATGGATCTTTATGAGCCATCTTTTCTTGAGTTGATCACTGCCTTCTACATTGGACATCTTGCCCTAACAGCCAGATTTTTGTCCCTCTGATGCACAGATGTTTGTGTAGTCTTTTTTTTTGAGTTGGGTGATTTTTTTGGCATGGAAACATAATTTGGGCTTATTTAGACTTCAGTGTTATTTTATCTGTGTGCTGTCTGTGCATTCCATAGACAGCACATGGGCACCTTATAGTCTATAGACTGGTGAAATAACCTGATCCCATTTGCAGATCATGGTCTCCCATTCAAGTGAATAGGTTTGAGAAAAAAAATGGCAGCACACATATGACATCCTTGTCCTGTCCGTTTTTCATGGAACCGTTTCTAGGTGATGCTTGTGAAACCCCCATCATGTGCTTCCTTTCTTTCTTTTTTTAGTGGACATGAAAAACATATGACACATGGATGATAAAGACAGCTACACCAAACACAAACCAATGATAACTGGACAATAATACATATTAAAAAAATGCAAATTGCAAATCAGACACTCGTGTGAGTCTCTTATCTTGTACTTATTATCTTTGAGTTTTCTTCAGATTCATTTACAGATCTAGCATGCAGCATCTATACAGATGGCATTCTACCCTTTTTAAATTTTGCACCGTGGCACCTACTATTTTTGTATAGCCTGGCCTGGCCACTCCTCATACAAAATAAATGAGCAGCTTCCTACATAAACAATTTTTTTGTTTTGTTTTTTTTTTAAAGAATGGCTATGTCTGCAAAGCTACTTTTGTCTTCTCTATGGCATGTTTATCGGGCATTTGACCTTAAAATTGTACAGTTTGTAATTGTGTAGGTAGTGTTGGACTGGGGTGCCAAGCTCCCACCAGTAACATCAACTCCAGGGCCCCACTTTTCAGCTACATGCAAGTGTGACGTTATCCTCATTCACAAATTTCTATAGCAATAAAATAGGTTGATTGTTGAATAAAAAAAGATGCTGCCTTTTCCTGTACACAGTGAACCAAGTGTATTGTGCCAAGTAAGAGGGTGGTGGCTCACTCCTGCACAGGGGCCCACCAGAGGATTCTCCTGTTCTCTTGTAGTCTAGTCCGAGTCTGTGTGTAGGCACATTTCTGATGCATAAACAGAATATGGCACCTGACAGACTGACAAGGTCACTGAATGGTCATAAGGATGTAAGTTATTTAAGATCTTCCCAACATTGGATGTACTGGTACCCCATTTATCATGCTGGCTCAGGAACTGAGCTTGCATACTACCTGGCTGATGCTGGATGGGCAATACATCTGCCTTTAACAGCAGTGAGTGGTGTTGTTAACCCCTTAAATGCATCTGTCAATCTCTGACAGCGTTTCAGGAGATAGATGTCAAAGATTCACAGTGGTTTATTCTACGCGTTTCGGGGGTCTCATGCCCCCTTCGTCAGGAAATAACACCGGAATATAACTACAAATTCCCCTGAATACATGATTTCTTCTGGTCGTTGAGGACCTGTGGATCTGCAGCAGCCGCCAGACTATATGCTTTCTCTCATCCTAATCAGGTGAGCAAATTTCTTAGTGTAATCTCTCTCTGTAACACGGATAAGACCCTATTGCGCTTTTGTGTCTCCTTTTCTCTGCAATAATCTCTGACAGCGGCATTTAAAGCATGAGGTCTGGGAGTCCTTCATTCCAAAATATAAAAATTTGAATAAAACCACCTTTTCCTCTCAATAAAAATAAAGAAATATTAAAAATTAATAAATAATCAGATTTGGTATCACTGTGTCCATAAAAGTCTAATCTGTCAAAATATAAAATTAATAAACCCCTTTGGCAAAAGTAAAAAAGAAATTGAAATGCCAGAATTTTTTTTTTTTATTTTGTAGCAACTCAGCAAAAACATGTAATAAGAAGTAATCAAAACATCGGATTTGTCGAAAAATTGTATCATTAAAATCCATCAGCTCGTGATGCAAAAAATAAGCAATCACACAGCTCCATTGATGTAAAAATGAAAACATTACGTGTTTCAAAATGGGGACCAAATTTTTTCTTACAAATTTGTGAATTTTTTTTCACCACTTACATAAAAAAAGCTCTAGAAGTTTAGCACCGCTGTTATTGTACTGACACATAGATCCATATTGCTAATTCATTTTTCCGCTCAGTGAACACAGTAAAAACAAAACACAGTTTTTTGTTTTTTTCACTGCAATTGGAATTGGAACTTTTTTTTCCAGTTTTTCAGTACTTTGCATGGTAAAATGAATGGATTCATTCAAATCTACAATTCATACAGTTATGCTGGCTGAAACATAAAAAAGTTATGAATGAGTAAAAAAATTATAGTAAAAAAGCAAGCAACACCAGGTCAAAAATGGATGGAAGAACCTTAAAAAAACAGAGTTTACCACTGTTATTTGCTAAGAGTGTGAATACATTTTTGTCCCAAATGCTTACAAAGCAATAGACTACATATGTATGTCATATTTTTTATGCTTACAGGAAATATGATTTTGGTGCTGTCCCATTCACTTTGTTCTACAATACTGTTCTGTTACGAAACACAATGGGCCTCATTTCTCAAAGCTGTCATTAATCTGTCAGTGCTTCTCATTACAACCAATCATAGCTCAACTTTCAGTTTTCCAGAGCAGTCTGAGTAGTTATTGGTGTTCTCTGATTGGTTTCAAACTGTAGCACCACAGTCTCTTCTGATAATAGAACCCTTCAAACAGCTGTTCGGAGGGCCAGCATCTGCCTTGAATGCTTCTGCAATATACGGTATTTGTATTGCAATATATAGAATAAGCAATCAGATGATAACAGGTTCAAGTCCTCTGAGGGGAGTTACAAAAAACACTATTTTTAAAAAGTAAACAAAAAAAATCAAAACTCAATTTTTTTCTATCTATTAAAACTAAAGATATTTAAAAACATATTGGCGTTGCCGTACCTGGAAAAGTCCAATCTATCAAAATATAACACTATTTAACCCATGGTAAGCACTATAAACAAAATAAAAATGCCAGAATTCCTGTTTTTTTAGATAATTGATAGACACTATATAAGTTTTGTAAAGCAGCAATCATACTGATCTAGAGTATCATATTGTCGGATCATTTTTACCAAACTATGAATGTAATAAAAGCAAACCCCAAAACAGCAATGGCCGAATTGTAATTTCTTTTCCCTGATATACAATACACCATAAGATAAAAAAAAAAACAGTGTCATTCAAAACTGCAACTAATTGTGCCAAAAACAAGCCCTAATACTGCTAAAATGTAAAAATAAAAAAAGTTATGGTTCTTGGATGAAGGGGAGTTAAAACAAAAGTGTAATATCAAAAATTGTCTGTGGAGGAAAGGGGTTGAAAGAGTTGTTTTCTTTTGCACAAGAATACTTTAAATATTTATTTAGTCATCTGAAATCAAAAGATTTATCAAATAATATCAGCTAATAGCAAAATCATATATTATTTACAGAGAAATCAATCTGGAAGAGCACTTCCCAGACTGAACGGGAGCAACAAGTTATGGCAAAAATGGATTTTTGAAAGGCATAGCTTATATAAAAGTCCGGTAAGGTTATTCAGATCCCAGGCAAGACTGTAGAGACATATTTATCAATCTAAATGCATCAGAAATTATTTATTTATTTTACTCATTTATGTAGCGCCATTAATTCCACAGCGCTTTACAGACATTATTGTCACTGTCCCCAATGGGGCTCACAATCTAGATTCCGTATCAGTATGTCTTTGGAATGTGGGATTCTGTTGAAATTTGTACCAAAAATGGTTCTCATTACTTATACCATATGTATCATGTGTTTTATACACATTTTGTGTCTTGTCTGACAAGTGAGTGTGGCTTCATAGGAAATGGACATGTTCAACTGGAAAGTAAGTGTGCCCTAACCTGCAACACAGTGCACCAATATTCTGGTGCAACTTTCTGGCACAAAGTAAGTAAAATAATGGGTAGTGTAAACTTACACTAAACAGTCTTAAAATTAGACAGGTTTATCTACCTGCATGAACCACGTTGATAAATTGTCACATTTTTAGACTATTTAATCTAAGTTACACTAAAGGGGGTTTTACACATAGCGATATCGCTAGCAATATCGCTAAAGCATCACCGATTTGGTGACGCAGCGGCGATATCGCTATGTGTGATACTTACCTCTGACCGGCTCCCCCGCTGTCCGTCGCTGATCATGCGAGATCGCGCAGCTCCATTTCTCGTCGGGCGCTTCCTGCTGGCGCCGATGAGCGACGCGTGGGCGCGGACAGGAGGACATCAGGATAGCCGCGTCTGAAAGGTAAGTAACGACCGCTGTATCGCTGCTGCATCGCTGTGAGATCTGCCTGTGTGGCAGCTCACTAGCGACCATTTAGAGATGCACCAGCGATCCTGACTGGGTCATATCGTTGTCGGGATCGCTGGTGCATCGCTAAATGTAAAGGGGCCTTAAGAATTAGAAAACATTGATAAATATGTCCCTATATACTTAGCCTACACACTCCTAGTTCACACTTCATGCAGTGCGGGGTCAGTCATTATCTAGCCCTCCCTCCATGTGTAGTCAAGGGTCTGTCACTCTATACCTGACCTCTCTATGTAAATGTGGGATCTATCACTTTCTGCCTGCCCTCCATGTGTAACGCAAAATCTGTCTCCCTACCTGTCCTCCCTGTGTGGTGTGGGATCTATTGCTCTTTGTCTGCAATCCATGTGTAGTGCAGGATCCGTCATTCTCTTCCTGCCCTTCAATGAAAATGGGGTGTCTGTCACTGGCTGCTTGCCCTCCATGCGTAGTATGCTCTTTGCCTACCTTCAATGTGTAGTGCAAGTTTTGTCTCTCTCTGCCTGTCCTCCATGAGTAGTGTGCGGTCTGTCACTCTCTTCCTGCTCTCCATGTATAGTGCGGGGTCTATGACTCTCAGCCTGCCCTCCATGTGTAGTGTGGGGTCTATCGTTCTTTGCTTGCCCTCCACATTTAGTGTGGAGTCTATTGCTTTCTGCCTGCCCTCCATGTGTAGTGTGGGGTCTATCACTCTCTGCCTGCCTCTGTATGTTGTGTGGTGTCTATCGCTCTCTGCCTTCCCTCCATGTGTAGTATGGGGACTATCTCTCTTTGCCTGAACTCCATGTATAGTGTGAGGTCTGTCACTCTGTGCCTGCCCTCCATGTGTAGTGTGGGGTCTATCACTCTCTGCCTGCCCTCCATGTATAGTGTGATGTCTGTCACTTTCTGCCTGCCCTCCATGTGTAGTGTGCAGTATATTGCTCTCTGCCTGCCCTCCATGTGTAGTGTGGGGTCTATCACGCTCTGCCTGCCCTCCATGTATAGTGTGGTATCTATCACTCTCTGCCTGACCTCTATGTATAGTGTGAGGTCTATCACTCTCTGCCTGACCTCTATGAGTAGTGTGCGGTATATTGCTCTCTGCCTGCTCCCATGTGTAGTGTGGGTCTATCCCTCTCTGCCTGACCTCTATGAGTAGTGCGTGGTCTATCGCTCTCTGCCTGCCCTCTATGTATAGTGTGAGGTCTATCACTCTCTGCCTGACCTCTATGAGTAGTGTGCGGTATATTGCTCTCTGCCTGCTCCCATGTATAGTGTGAGGTCTATCCCTCTCTGCCTGACCTCTATGAGTAGTGTGCGGTATATTGCTCTCTGCCTGCCCTCCATGTATAGTGTGATGTCTGTCACTTTCTGCCTGCCCTCCATGTGTAGTGTGCAGTATATTGCTCTCTGGCTGCCCTCCATGTGTAGTGTGGGGTCTATCACGCTCTGCCTGCCCTCCATGTATAGTGTGGTATCTATCACTCTCTGCCTGACCTCTATGTATAGTGTGAGGTCTATCACTCTCTGCCTGACCTCTATGAGTAGTGTGCGGTATATTGCTCTCTGCCTGCTCCCATGTGTAGTGTGGGTCTATCCCTCTCTGCCTGACCTCTATGAGTAGTGCGTGGTCTATCGCTCTCTGCCTGCCCTCTATGTATAGTGTGAGGTCTATCACTCTCTGCCTGACCTCTATGAGTAGTGTGCGGTATATTGCTCTCTGCCTGCTCCCATGTATAGTGTGAGGTCTATCCCTCTCTGCCTGACCTCTATGAGTAGTGTGCGGTATATTGCTCTCTGCCTGCCCTCTATGTATAGTGTGAGGTCTATCACTCTCTGCCTGACCTCTATGAGTAGTGTGGTATCTATCACTCTCTGCCTGCCCTCTATGTATAGTGTGAGGTCTATCACTCTCTGCCTGACCTCTATGAGTAGTGTGCAGTATATTGCTCTCTGCCTGCCCCCCATGTGTAGTGTGGGATCTATCACTCTCTGCCTGCCCTCCATGTATAGTGTGTGGTCTATCACTCTCTGCCTGCCCTCCATGTGTAGTGTGCAGTATATTGCTCTCTGCCTGCCCCCCATGTGTAGTATGGGGTCTTTCAATTTCTACCTGCCCTCCATGTGTAGTGTGGGGTCTATCACTCTCTACTTGCCCTCTATGTGTAGTGTGGGATCTATCACTCTCTGCTTGCTCTCCATGTATAGTGTGGAGTCTGTCACTTTCTATCTGCCCTCCATGTATAGTGTGGGGTCTATCACCCTCTGCTTGCCCTCTATGTGTACTGTGCGGTATATTGCTCTCTGCCTGCCCTCCATGTATAGTGTGGGGTCTGTCACTTTCTGCTGGCCCTCCATGTATAGTGGCTATCACTTTCTGCCTGCCCTCCATGTGTGGTGTGGGGTCTATCGCTCTCTTCCTGCCCTCTATGTGCAAAAAATGACAAGAAAGGGGAAAGCAAAATCAGAGTACAGGATTGTAATTAACGTATAGGAATAGTAGGTCAATAATTATATCCCAAGGTACCACCGGTTAAATGTACTACTGAAAAATGGACCTTTGTAGATAAAGGACAATCGGAAATTCAACACAAAAACACAGCAGAAAAGCAGAAAAAAGCCGACCACCAAGTCTAAAATTTTTTTAGAATAATATATATTTTTATTAGTATAGCAGGTTTAAAACAGTATTGTAGGATCAAGTAAAAATTATTAAAAACAGATATCTGTATGCTAATGTAGAATGTGAGCCCTCGCGGGCAGGGTCCTCTCTCCTTCTGTACTTGTGTGTCCCTTGTCTTACACATGTTTATTATACTTGTCTATATTTCCCTTTTTCACATGTAAAGCGCCATGGAATAAATGGCGCTATATAAATGTATAATAATAATTATCATCCAGTTTATATAAAGTAGATGTGGATTACATTATAGTGAAAAAACATGATTAAGTGTTAAAAATTCAGCACTACATGTATGATGTGTCCTTAATACTATTTTATGAATTTTTAACACTTAGGCCGGTTTCACATTAGCGCATTTTCAGCGCGCGCACGGCCGGGGGTAGCTCCGCCCCCGAGCCGGCTCTCTGCCCGGCGTGCCCGCCCCTTGCTTGTAGCGCCGCCTACAAGCGGACAGCGGCGCCTGCGATCGGCGCACCCTATCTTTAGCATAGGGTGCGCAGATCGTGCGCAGGCCGTGCGCTAGTTGCGCTTTGACCTGTGCTGCGCACTTTTGACGGTGCGCCGTGCGCGCCAAAATCCGAAAAGTTTGATTTCTATCGCTCTCTGCCTGCCCTCCATGTGTAGTGTGGGGTCTATCGCTCTCTGCCTGCCCTCCATGTGTAGTGTAGGGTCTATCGCTCTCTGCCTGCCCTCCATGTGTAGTGTAGGGTCTATCGCTATCTGCCAGCCCTCCATGTGTAGTGTGGGGTCTATCGCCCTCTGCCTGCCCTCCATGTGTAGTGTGGGGTCTATCGCTATCTGCCAGCCCTCCATGTGTAGTGTGGGGTCTATCGCTCTCTGCCAGCCCTCCATGTGTAGTATGGGGTCTATTGCTCTCTGCCTGACCCCCAAGACATCAAACTGCAATAAAAAGCTCTGCAGCTATGAAGGTTCCTCCATGCACTGTGAGCACGCAGCACTGAACAGTATAATTATTATTGACTTTTTAACAATGAACCCTCTTCAATGAAAGAGGGTGGTTGTTATATTTCACAGGGTAACCAATTGGAGGAGACTAAAAATAGGGCGACTTTCTCAAAAACTGAGTAAGTTGACATGCCTGCATAAAAGGGATTCTTCAATCATAAGGACTGATAGCATATTACCTAAACCTTCCTTCACTGTCTGATCAGAGGAGCTGCCATTACCAAAATCTACAATAAAGGGGGCTGAAGTTTCATTTTTTTTTTTTAGAAATAAATCTGTAAAATGTAATAGCCATTTTTTCTATTTACCATTTTAATCGCTATATATTTTCTATTTCTATTAAAATCATTTTTTTTAGAAGCAGACTCTTCCTAGGTTATGGAGAAACTTAGTTATCAATTGTTTTGCATGGAACAGCAGGCAGGCTGCTGGAAAGAAACCTATAGATGTGGTGAAGATATGAAGAATCTGAAGTCTTACCTGATGAGTTTACGGCAATGGACAAAACCAAAAGCAGGCCAAGCGTAACATGTAGATCCATTACTTCACTTCTTCAAGTTTTCATCTGAAGATCTGATAAAATAGGTTTTCTATAAATGTGTTCAACTGTAAAAATGTGCACTTGTCACAAATTCACGGAGCACACTAAGACTTTAGACATTTCCCACCAGCCCTGGTTCTCCTCTAGGGCAAACATCACTGATTTATGAAATGACATTCTTTAGATTTTGTATTGAGTTGCTTATCGCCGGAGTGACAAACATGTAAAACCTGCTTATACGCGGAGCGACAAGAGTGTAAGTTCTTCCATTATGAAGGCTTACCTTGGCAATCAGTCACAAATTAGTATACAAAGCCATATTTTACGTAGCTCTAGATTCTTCAAATGGTTTCACTCATAAGGAAGTACAGTTATATATGAGCAGTATGGTTAGCCATGGACAAAATATTTGTGCAGTTTTTGGAATTAATCACATTGTTATGGGTTAAGATTAAGATGTAAAGTCTATGTTCACACAAGCACGTAAAAACATCTGATTTTCATCCAGAAAAAAATGGCGATTTATTTCTGTATCGTCATCCATATGGCATCCGTATTGCATTCAATTTTAAATATCAGCAGTTAAGAAAATTTACAAGACAATTACAAGACAATTCATTATGTTAAGAATTGCAATATATCCATGAAAATCAGATGCTATACCAATGATTCATAGGGGATCTAATTTTCTTTGAGCACCCATAGACTTGAGCAGGTGAGTCTCATCCGAAACATGAAAGAGAAAAGTGCATGCTGCCAATTATTTCTTAAGGACACCCAGTCTGTACATTCAAATTGAAAAACAACTTTTCTAGTGCGGTTTGTATGTTGTCAGTTTTTTCCACGGACCACATTCGGACAGAAATTACAGTCGTGTCAACTTATGTTGTTTTTTCACTATTTTCTCACTGAGTGTAGTGTTAGGAATTCATTTTCTCCTTCACCTCTGATGTCTGATGAACTCCCTCTGCTGGTGAAAGGAGGTAGTGAAATTGATCTGGATGGGAAGAACCTGTCATCTGAACAGGTGGAGTGTGATTGGACATCCGGAATTTCTGAGTGGATATAAGGCAGCCGACGCCCTGCAGGGGTGCTGGTGATCCTTTCTGCTCTGAGCTCTGGCATCCAGTTTAGTTCCTGTCTGCTAAAAGCTAAGTTTTTGCTCTGCTATTTTCCATGAGATTTTGTCTGTTTACTTAGTGTTTGTGTTCAGCCTGCCCTGGTTGGGACGGGCTGAACTCCATTTTTGTCTCTGATCAGTTGATCTCTTTGCTCTGTCTTCAGAATATACCTGAGTGCTGATATAGTGATTTTGAAGTCTAGTGACTTCAGGGCCTTTTCTTATCAGACGTGTTGGACATTATTTTTGGCAGGGTTTTTTTGCGTGATTGCAGCCAGCATCTTTTCTGTCCTTTCCTATCTAGTTAGTTGGGCCCCATCATTTGCTCAGCCTGTCTTTCTGTCTGTGTTTGTGTTTTCATCTGTTTTTCACCGACAATACATGTTGGGGGCTGTCTATTGCTTTGGGGTCTGCTCTGGGGCAGTTTAGATTTCCCCTTTCTTTCTTTAGGCTTATTTAGCTCTCCGGCTGTGACGAGGGGTCTAGGGCTCCGTAGGAACCCCCCACGGCTACTGTTAGTTGTGGTGAATAGGATCAGGGGTCTGCAATCCGCTAGCTACCAACCTCTCCGGTTTTCTGGACTTAGCTTGTGTTTTTGTTTTTTCCTCCTCCGGTGACTCATTCATAACAGTGTAGCCTGTAAATGATATACAGGGTGGGCCATTTATATGGATACACCTAAATAAAATGGGAATGGTTGATGACCCAGATCGGCACGCTGAATTTTCAGAATGGGCAAAACAAAAATTGGAACAGGACCCTCAGTTTACACAGAACATTATGTTCATTATGTTCAGTGATGAGGCAAACTTTTTTGGGTGGGCCATTTATATGGATACACCTAAATAAAATGGGAATGGTGACAGTTTTCTTGCGTAGGGTGTCTTGCATTGAAATATGCTGCAATGACCCTGGTATTGCATTTACCAGACATCAACACAATTTCTATCCGCTCCTCACATGTTAATCTCTGCGACATGTCAATGGCTGTAAGCAAAGAGAAACTTGTAAATAACTCATGAAAGAATAAAGTTACATTAAAACCAAGCACACCATTGTTTTTCTTGTGAAATTCTCTGTAAATTTGATGTGTCACATGACCCTCTTCCCATTGAATAAAATAAAGTTGGATCCAAAATGGCTGACATTAAAATGGCCGCCATGGTCACCACCCATCTTGAAAAGTTATCCCCCTCCCATATACTAATGTGCCACAAACAGGAAGTTGATATCCCCAACCATTCCCATTTTATTTAGGTGCATCCATATAAATGGCCCACCCTGTATAGGGATTTATTCAGTATTCACAGAAAAACTATACCACTAAAAACATTATGTATTAGTGGTATACACTTTAATGGATCCTGCTGATTCTGAGATTGTTTTTAGAGACATATTGTACTTCATGATAGTAGTAAAATTTCTTCTATATGACTTGCGTTAATTTGTGAAAATTTTGACAATTTTGCAATTTTTCAAACTTTAAAATTTTCATGCCCTTAAATCACAGAGATATGGCACACAAAATACTTAATAAATAACATTTCCCACATGTCTATACATCAGCACAATTTTGGAACCAACATATTTTTGTCTTAGGAAGTTATAAGGGTTAAAAGTTGACCAGCAATTTTTCCAACAAAATTTATAAAGCCATTTTTTTAAGGACCACCTCACATTTGAAGTCACTTTGAGGGGTCTGTATGATAGAAAATGCCCAAAAGTGACGACATTCTAAAAACTGCATCCCCTCAAGGTGAGAAAAGCCACATTGAAGAAGTTTATGAACCCTTCAGGTGCTTCACAGAAAGTTTTGGAATATGGAAAAAAAAGAGCATTTAACTTTTTTACAAAATTTTTTACTTCAGACCCAAATTTTTTCACTTTGACAAGGGTAACAGGAGAAAATGGACCCCAAAACTTGTTGTGTAATTTCTAATGAGCATGTTGATACGCCATATGAGGGAGAAAACCCCTGTTGACTTTTTGAATGCAAAATTTGCTGGAAAAATTGGCAGACGCTATATCGCGTTTGGAGATCCTCTGATGTGCCTAAACAGTGAAAATCCAACACAAGTGACACCATTTTGGAAACTAGTCCCCTCAGGGAACTGATCTAGATGTGTGGTGAGCACATTGAACCCTGACGTGTTTTACAGAAGTTTATAACGTTGAACCGTAAAAATAAAGAAAAAAAAAATCACATTTTCCTACAAATATATATTTAGCCCCGAATGTCAGCTGTCAGTATCCTCTGACACCCAGCGGCGATCACACGCGCACAGCTTGAGCGCGCGCAAGATCGTGTGGATGTAATAATCCGTCCCTCGTCAATAAGTATCAGGGTGCAGGGACGTATTATTACTGACAATGTCGGAAATATGTTGAAGGGGTTAATGGTTAAAATCAATACCAAAAACAAAACAAAAAAAAACACATATGCTCCTAAGGTCCTAGGGTCTGGGTAGTGCAACCTAATGGGAAACTACTATCAGTCTTTTGTTATGGGGTCAAATTCAACCCTAATTGATACCCTACCTTACCATGGATGTTGGGAACCCTATGATATGCAAGTGGCACCCCCAATAATATCAGTCTGATAGTAGTTAACCATTAGGGTGCACTACCCGGACCCTAGGTGTATATATATTTTGTTGTGTTTTTGTTTTTGGTATTGATTTTAACTATTAACTCCTTTACTCGATATCTAGTAAGTAATGTTTTTAGTATCGTTTTTCTGTGAATAGTTTTTTCACTATCAGGATCAGATGCGAGAACAGGAAAGCATTGAATCAAGAAATCAACTCTTCAAGCCTTCATCACAAAGAGCCCCCCCCTAAAAAATATATAGATACCAGAAAAGGCAAAAAAACCCCACACCTTATTCCCTCCTCTGGGATCCATTCCTAGATCTGCCTAAAGTCACAATCATATGTAGAGAAATGTTAACACAGCGGTGGTGGAGGTGCCACTCAGAAGGTTCCCAAACCTTAAGAGTATATATCAAGTACTGAGCACACTCATGGGGTTGTGATGCGAAAAATTATATTTAATACATACAGTAGTCACTAGTAACAAACGTTTCGGTCTTGCTAGACCTTCATCAGTGTACTAGGACAAATGTAAGCGTTCATGTGAAAATGTCACATATATTGTGGCAATAGAGGGGTAATCTTAATATGCAGGTTTGTTAGAGTTGATTACAGTCAGTGGCTGCTATAGAGGCTTTACAAGCGCAGCTGCGCTGCTGTGTGTCCTGTGACGTGGTTTCTGCTGCCTGTCAGTAACCTCACTGACAGGCGGCAGAAACCGCGTCACAGGACACACAGCAGCGCTGCTGCGCTAGTAAAGCCTCTATAGCAGCCACTGACTGTAATCAACTCTAACAAACCTGCATATTAAGATTACCCCTCTATTGCCACAATATATGTGACATTTTCACATGAACGCTTACATTTGTCCTAGTACTCTGATGAAGCTCTAGCAAGACCGAAACATTTGTTACTAGTGACTACTGTATGTATTAAATATAATTTTTCGCATCACAACCCAATGAGTGTGCTCAGTACTTGATATATAAAATCACAATCAGACATCTATTTTTCGCACACATGTTCTGTGTTTTTCACAGATAGAACACATAGCCATTAGGCTATGTGCACACGTCCGGAATTCTGAAACTCCCTGCCGCGGGAAATACGCCAGAATTCTGCATGCTTAATTCCCGCGTATTTCCCGCGATAAACTAGCGTTTTGCAAGTGTAATTAGCTTGCAGAATACTAGTGTTTTCCAAGCGATCTGTTGACTAGTGTGACCAACTTTTTACTACTGAGGCTGCCTATGCAGCCTCAGTAGTAAAAAGATATAATGTTAAAAATAATAAAAAAATAAAAAATCGTGATATTCTCACCTTCTGACGTCCCCAGGCGTCAGCGATGCTCCCGGCAAGTCCCGTTGCCAGCGATGCCTTGTGAAAATGACCTTTGATGACGTAGCGGTCTCACAAGACCGCTACATCATCAAAGGTCATTGCTGCAGGGCATCGCTGGGAACGGGAGTTGGCGGGAGCATCGCTGAGGCCTGGGGACGCTGCTTGGGATGCCGGAAGGTGAGAATAACACGATTTTTTATTTTAATTCTATTTTTTACAGGGATATGGCACCCAGAGCCTGGAGGAGAGTCTCCTCTCCTCCAGTCCAGACCGTGGGTACCATCCGCACATTTTCCGCTTACTTTGCGCATGGTGGGCATAGCCACATGCGGAAAGTAAGCGGAACAATGCATTCCTATGTGTGCAGAAATTCCTGCGATTCCGCACAAAGAATGAACACGCTGCGTATTTGTCCGCGATGCGATTTTGCTGCGGAAAAATACGCAGCATTAGCACAACATGTGCGGAATGCCATTGAATACAATGGGTTGCTTATTTTATGTGTTTTTGCAGCGTTTTTGCGGTGAAAAAATGTGGCAAAAATGCATAAAATCCGTGGGAATTCAGGACGTGTGCACATAGCCTTATAGTGTATGGGGCTGCTCACATGTGCATTTCTGAGCTGAGTCATAGATGAAACTTGCTAATACAAGATAATGGGTCTGATAAAAAAACAACAAAACAGATAGTACATGGATGCCATCCTGTTTCATATGTGTGCTGTCCATTTTCTTCACTTTTTTTTTTGCATATGAGAAAAATTGATGCCACACTGTTAGTAAATATGGCCACATGGATCAAAAATGTATGAAAATCTGTTTCAGCTCACTGATAAATAATAATGAGGAGTAATGCTATAGACACCTGTATTAATGTTTGCTCTTGTGATTTAAGTACAGTCGTGGCCAAAATTTTGAGACTGACCCAAATTTTGATTTTCAAAAAGCTTAGTGCTTCATGCTTTTTTCCACATGATGGAGCACCATGTCACAAGTGATAACTAAATGACTAGGCCAAGAAAAGATTTAAATTTCAGACCCACGGCCAGGAAACTTCCGAGATTTCAATCCCATTTAGAACCTGAGGTCAATCCTCCAAAGGTGAATGTGCAAATAAAAACACAGAAACTGACTAATTCCAAGTACTGATTAGTAACAATAGGCAGTCATCAGTCATGAGTTGGCCCAATGTCATGACTCAGGTGACCCAGAACCAGGGGCTCCTTCCCTGTCCCTCATGCTAGGGGGCGCAATAGCTCGCCATATTTCCTGGGTTACTTCTAAAGGTGAAGATGCTGGGGCCACATACCTTACCTTATCTCCTGTATCTGCCCTCTGTCTGTATTCTTCCCTCACCCAAGAAAGAGGGGAGTAGTTGTTCACCACAGTACATCAACCAGACAAACAAGGCAACACAAAAAAGGGCAACTGAAAATACCAGGTGTGAGGGACGACGGAGATGTCCCTCCTGGAATGCGCCCCCACCTTGGCATTCCCCCAGGCCATAAAAAGCAATGCAATGCTTTTCTTTAATTAAAAACTCTTTGAAGCTCTTAACACAAGGGTGCAAACTTTTTTTTGCAGCTGCAGCCAGCTGGCTTTTTGTGTATGAGTGAAGCACATGAGACAGCGCGTTGAACAAGTCACAGCAGGCTCTGAAGTATTGAATCTGGAAAATGACCTATAATAACAGAATGCAATATCTCTGAGCCTAGCCGAGCACATAATCCGAATCAGCTTTCCTTCCCCCATACGCCCGTGCCCGGCAGCCAGCTGTAGCACTCTGCATTATTGAGATATAAAGCATAGCTACCAGGAATTTCATACAGTAGGCATATTTAGTCACTATGCACAGATAAAATCCAGCGGAAACCATTGGCAGCGCCACCAACCCACTCAGAGCTTCGGGCGGAAAGTTATGGGCCATCCACAATTCTGGGCAGAAAATCATATTCTCAGACATGGGAGAAGGGAAGTAGCCCAGCCCAGTTGTGGCAGCAGAGTGTGGGAGGGAACAGCCTGGGAGATATAAGGCAGTCCCTCATTTTGAACTGAGTTTTTCTAATGGCAGGAGGTTATGTTAGCTGACGCAGCCTGGAAAACCTGTAACTAAGATTTGGACCTGTGATCCATCAGAACCTCCCTGCCTCCCTGTGGTTACATGCTACATAACACGGTAATTGCAACCTATCTATACCCTATCCTTGTACTACACTTGTGACTGTATATTGTTCTTGTAAATATATACCTGTATATTTCTAGTGCGGCTTTTCGGCGATTAAATATAAATTTATTCTTGGGCTGCTCTTTTATCTTGATTCACAAATACCCACGTCTGCACGCTCGGTTGGTCAATTGTACGCTACTCGAGTTGGTTTCTGACCCAATATAAGCCTGTTGTTGGATAGGGCTTATGTTGAATGGGGAACTGGTGGCAAAATACCGTATTGTTTTAGTAAGGAACTCGGGCAGTGACAGCCGGGAGGTTTATATATATATCCCCAGCCTTGGCTGGTGATATATATCCCCCTGACTGGGAGTGCCTCACTAACTCGTACCTATAATGGAAGCCTTTCCGTTGACTATTTGCCCTCGGTGCAGTTCCCTGACTGACCTGGAGCAAGTGGTGGCACCAGAAAGCTGATCCCTGCAGGTCCTTCTCTCCCCTCCCCCGAGGTGAGTGAATTTGATGCCCCCCTTCCCCTGTGAGTTCTCTCACAGATTGGTGGCAGCATGGTGGGATCAAGATAATAGTGTGCGTGGGATCCCTATTCCCAGACACTAAGGACTACCAGCAGTAGCTTTTGCTGCTGGGGTCTTAAGATCAGCTCAGCACTAGACAGTCCGAGTGCAAAGTACTGTAGGTGTGTGGGTGCTTGGGTTGCCGCTGTGTCCGTGCCCAAGGGCTGAAAAGACTGGAGGCAAGCACTCAAAACATGACCAGAATGATAGCCGCAGAGCTAGCCCATAATGCGAAGAATGACTGTACTGTTTCCGAAGAACAGGTGAACCAGGGGCTCCCGCTCGGGCTCCCCAAGCGTCTCACCACCAGTGCACTACCCTGCAGGAAAACGCAGTTTTCCCTGGATGGCTCAGGTCGGAGGCCCTCTTTCAAGCTGCCCTGGCGAGTCTCCAAGTGGGGCGCGAGGAAGCCTCTGCAGCGCTCCTGAAAGCAGCAGAATGCCAGGCAGAGAAAAAGGCGGCAGAACATCAAGCAGAGCGGGAGAAAGGAAAGGGAACGCCATGAAGCTGCAGAGCAACAGCATCAGCTGAAGCTGGCTCGGCAGGGTCTCCTACCATCCACCACAGCACCTCCGGAACCCAAGACAGCCAAGGTCCGAGTCCAGGACTTCCCCTTGCTGGAGAAGGACGGAGACCTGGACTCCTTTCTGCAAGCCTTTGAGCGGACCTTCCAACAGCACCATCTGGCCTCGGATCAGTGGGCCAAGTACCTGACCCCCCGTTTGAGGGGTAAGTCTCTGGAAGTTTTGGGGGACTTACCTGCTGGGGTGAAACAGGACTATGAGCATCAAACAGGCCCTGATCCAGCAGTTCATCCTCTCTCCAGAGTCTTACCCCAGGAAATTCCTGAGCCAGCAAAAAGGCCCCAAAGACACGTGGGCCAATCACATGTGGGCCCTTATGAGAGTTGCAGAGCACTGGACCAAAGGGTCTGGAGCTCACCACCGGCCAACAGATCCTGGAGGCGCTTGTTACAGAGCAATTCTTGTGGAACTGCCCAGAAGACCTCCAGCAATACCTCCGTGACTGGAAACCAAATGGAGCAGCTGCTACAGCTGCCCTGGCAGATGACTATGCCAATAACCAGGCCCCTGAAGCCAATCAGGCCGCCCACAGCACCTGGAGAGGGGGTAAGACTCATTCTGCCCCTGTTTCCCCAACCCCTAGAATGCAAGGGGTGCCCCCCTCTGTTTCTCTCTCCTGGCCAGGGGTAGAACCCAGGAGGTGTCACCTCTGCAACCAACCCGGACACTTCAGGGCCATGTGTCACCAGTACCACAAGGCCCCATCCTCATCCTCAAAACTGTCCCCTGTCATGTGTGTGGATGGGGGTGGTGGGAGGTCCCGTGGCAATTATGAGCCCATCACTGTAAACCACACCAGTGCTATGGGACTGCAGAACACTGGTGCAGAGATGACCCTCGTGCGGCCTGAGATGGTGTCCCCCCAGGACTTGTCACCCAGAAAAACCCTTGCCATCTCTGAGATTGGAGGCATTGAACCGGCGCTGGACATCGCCAGGGTTCATCTGGACTAGGGTGCCGGGAGGGGAATGAGGGAGGTGGGAGTGTCGGCGAATATTCCCGCAAATGTTTTACTTGGGACAGATTTGGGGCGGCTAGTGTCACAGTATGTGGCTACTGAGACCCCAAGTCCTGATCCCCCACTTTGTCTTGATTTGTCTACTGCTTATAATGTTGTAAGTGTGTTGCCTGTTCCCTCTGCATCAAGGGGGGAGGTGGGAGCTGAGAGTCACTCCTGTGCTGTCAGGACACATGCAGCGCGCGCACATGAGACGGATCCAGAAGATACAGGAAGGTGTGAGAATGCCCCCTGGTGTGATAAGACAGTGTGCTCTGGAGGGAGAGGTAGGGGGCAGGTAGCTGCAAGGCCAGAACCAGAGTTGGTGGGAGGGGCTGCTGCAGGGATTGTAGGGCCCCTAAATGAGTCCAAACTGCTGGGTTCTGCGCATCTGCAGGAAGAGGAACGTGCCAATGGGGTTGGGGCTGTCACAGGAGAGGTGGAGCTTCCAGGTAAGGCCCTAGGGCATGAGGTGCCCACACCTGGGATGCCAGGAGACCAGGTTGGTCCAACTGTGTAGAAATATAAGCGTGTGCACAACCGTGGGAAGGTGCCAGAGTAGGTTCCCACACCGTAGTATATATAAAAAAATTTGGCATTCAGCTTAACGTGATCAAGCAAATTTTAATGGTGTCCACAAAGTAGTAACAGACAGAAACTTTTCGATCCTAATAGCGGACCTTCATCAGTCACCGTTAAATTTTCACTCGGTTATGGGTGGACCCATGAGATAACTTCATAACTAGACTTAATCAGGGTATTTAGGATAATCCCGCCCTTTATTGAAGAATGTGTGGCCAAATTCACATTACAGAAAACCAGGCTTATTTGACAGACTGTTGTCTGTGCTAGCAAGTCAGGTAGACAAAAAGAAGAAGGGTGGCAGGTCAGACCATATCAGATTACTGCCTGCATGTGAAGACGTTATGCCTGAGGGCAGAGCTGGTAAGTCTTGGAGGAGCCGGATGCTGTGTATTGTGACGGGGCAGTGTGGGGACGCGGTATCCACCCCTCACACCAGGCATACAAATATTCACTCACAAATAACAGAGGAATGCACTTGGGAGTGGAGGATGGGTAAAAAAGTAGGAGAAGGAAAGGAACTATCATATTTACAAACCCAAGCAACAGTCACTGATAAACCCACCATTCACCTTCTCACATAACCACTAACTCCTATCCTCTCAGCCATGCAGCATAAGCAAGCTCTGATGATGTGTGTCAGTCAGGACCCAGATTATATAGTGGATAGGAGTGGCTAACCATGAGCCGCTGAGAGCCCAGACGTCCGGAGCTCCCAACATGGCCGAATAACCGCTGTACTGCCAAAAGAAATTTACACCAATTAAAAAGGAGGTGAAGTGCTTCTTTTCAGTGTAGGTGTAGGAGCCATGAGACTCTGCAGTCTCCTGGCTCCTCTCTGTCGCAGTAAACTTGTGACACTGATATCCAATTTGCCAAGGCAAATTACAGACGCAATGAAAAATAAAAATCAAATATTGAGTCTTTGCATAAACTTGATGTAGTATATAAAAAGTATGAAATTCATCTGATGACAAAATCTAAAAAAATGAAGTCGGAAACTTTGTGAAAAACAAAATTTTAGTGAGTCTCAAAACCACAGCTGTAAAATACTGGTTGTATAACTAAGTTTATATGCTACAGCTATAGTATTTGAGTTTAAGGCGTAGCAAGTTTTTTTTTCTTTAATATACTTTTAAATCTGCTTCTGTCTTCTTTTCTTTCTGTCCTGACAACCAGTTATTTACACACATTGTAGCTAGAAAATGTCAGAGCTGAGGAGAGTGGCTACGCCTTGTGACGAGGTTTGTGCTGCATGAAGTGACAGTTTCTCTATGCCCAAGGAAGGCAACAAGTGACCTTTTAGTTATGACTAAGAACATTAAAATTCCTTTCACCAAATATGCATTTTTTGTAGCAAATGTTAACATATATAATATAGGAAAGATATACACTCACTGGCCACTTTATTAGGTACACCTGTCCAACTGTGTGTTAAGACTTAATTTCTAATCAGCCAATCACATGGCGGCAACTCAGTGCATTTAGGCATGTAGACATGGTCAAGACAATCTCCTGCAGTTCAAACCGAGCATCAGTATGGGGAAGAAAGGTGATTTGAGTGCCTTTGAACGTGGCATATGAAGAGGAGGATGAATGAACTCATGGAGATCAACATCCGACACTGCGGAGACACCATCACGTGTTTCTCAACGCAGTGATTCTAGAGCACTGCCCCCATCCCTTATGGGAAATATGCAAAACATGCAAAACAGAAGCCGCGGAGACACCATCACGTGTTTCTCAACGCAAGCAATGACCAGCCAGGTCTTTGTCCGGGAAGGAACAACCACGGGAAGGGCAGTCTCCAATGAAGGAAACCACCTATGCCAAAACATGGTATCCATCCACATACAGCTGTTTCGGGGTATTGCCCCTCATCAGTGTGGAGTAGGAAACTGGCTGGTAGGAGCAATGCCTAGTAAAAAGACTATGAAGAGGAGGATGAATGAACTCATGGAGATCAACATCCGACACTGCGGAGACACCATCACGTGTTTCTCAACGCAGTGATTCTAGAGCACTGCCCCCATCCCTTATGGGAAATATGCAAAACATGCAAAACAGAAGCCGCGGAGACACCATCACGTGTTTCTCAACGCAAGCAATGACCAGCCAGGTCTTTGTCCGGGAAGGAACAACCACGGGAAGGGCAGTCTCCAATGAAGGAAACCACCTATGCCAAAACATGGTATCCATCCACATACAGCTGTTTCGGGGTATTGCCCCTCATCAGTGTGGAGTAGGAAACTGGCTGGTAGGAGCAATGCCTAGTAAAAAGACTATGAAGAGGAGGATGAATGAACTCATGGAGATCAACATCCGACACTGCGGAGACACCATCACGTGTTTCTCAACGCAGTGATTCTAGAGCACTGCCCCCATCCCTTATGGGAAATATGCAAAACATGCAAAACAGAAGCCGCGGAGACACCATCACGTGTTTCTCAACGCAAGCAATGACCAGCCAGGTCTTTGTCCGGGAAGGAACAACCACGGGAAGGGCAGTCTCCAATGAAGGAAACCACCTATGCCAAAACATGGTATCCATCCACATACAGCTGTTTCGGGGTATTGCCCCTCATCAGTGTGGAGTAGGAAACTGGCTGGTAGGAGCAATGCCTAGTAAAAAGACTATGAAGAGGAGGATGAATGAACTCATGGAGATCAACATCCGACACTGCGGAGACAACATCACGTGTTTCTCAACGCAGTGATTCTAGAGCACTGCCCCCATCCCTTATGGGAAATATGCAAAACAGAAGCCGCGGAGACACCATCACGTGTTTCTCAACGCAAGCAATGACCAGCCAGGTCTTTGTCCGGGAAGGAACAACCACGGGAAGGGCAGTCTCCAATGAAGGAAACCACCTATGCCAAAACATGGTATCCATCCACATACAGCTGTTTCGGGGTATTGCCCCTCATCAGTGTGGAGTAGGAAACTGGCTGGTAGGAGCAATGCCTAGTAAAAAGACTATGAAGAGGAGGATGAATGAACTCATGGAGATCAACATCCGACACTGCGGAGACACCATCACGTGTTTCTCAACGCAGTGATTCTAGAGCACTGCCCCCTTCCCTTATGGGAAATATGCAAAACATGCAAAACAGAAGCTGCGGAGACACCATCACGTGTTTCTCAACGCAAGCAATGACCAGCCAGGTCTTTGTCCGGGAAGGAACAACCACGGGAAGGGCAGTCTCCAATGAAGGAAACCACCTATGCCAAAACATGGTATCCATCCACATACAGCTGTTTCGGGGTATTGCCCCTCATCAGTGTGGAGTAGGAAACTGGCTGGTAGGAGCAATGCCTAGTAAAAAGACTATGAAGAGGAGGATGAATGAACTCATGGAGATCAACATCCGACACTGCGGAGACACCATCACGTGTTTCTCAACGCAGTGATTCTAGAGCACTGCCCCCATCCCTTATGGGAAATATGCAAAACATGCAAAACAGAAGCCGCGGAGACACCATCACGTGTTTCTCAACGCAAGCAATGACCAGCCAGGTCTTTGTCCGGGAAGGAACAACCACGGGAAGGGCAGTCTCCAATGAAGGAAACCACCTATGCCAAAACATGGTATCCATCCACATACAGCTGTTTCGGGGTATTGCCCCTCATCAGTGTGGAGTAGGAAACTGGCTGGTAGGAGCAATGCCTACCAGCCAGTTTCCTACTCCACACTGATGAGGGGCAATACCCCGAAACAGCTGTATGTGGATGGATACCATGTTTTGGCATAGGTGGTTTCCTTCATTGGAGACTGCCCTTCCCGTGGTTGTTCCTTCCCGGACAAAGACCTGGCTGGTCATTGCTTGCGTTGAGAAACACGTGATGGTGTCTCCGCGGCTTCTGTTTTGCATGTTTTGCATATTTCCCATAAGGGATGGGGGCAGTGCTCTAGAATCACTGCGTTGAGAAACACGTGATGGTGTCTCCGCAGTGTTGGATGTTGATCTCCATGAGTTCATTCATCCTCCTCTTCATAGTCTTTTTACTAGGCATTGCTCCTACCAGCCAGTTTCCTACTCCACACTGATGAGGGGCAATACCCCGAAACAGCTGTATGTGGATGGATACCATGTTTTGGCATAGGTGGTTTCCTTCTTTGGAGACTGCCCTTCCCGTGGTTGTTCCTTCCCGGACAAAGACCTGGCTGGTCATTGCTTGCGTTGAGAAACACGTGATGGTGTCTCCGCGGCTTCTGTTTTGCATGTTTTGCATATTTCCCATAAGGGATGGGGGCAGTGCTCTAGAATCACTGCGTTGAGAAACACGTGATGGTGTCTCCGCAGTGTCGGATGTTGATCTCCATGAGTTCATTCATCCTCCTCTTCATAGTCTTTTTACTAGGCATTGCTCCTACCAGCCAGTTTCCTACTCCACACTGATGAGGGGCAATACCCCGAAACAGCTGTATGTGGATGGATACCATGTTTTGGCATAGGTGGTTTCCTTCATTGGAGACTGCCCTTCCCGTGGTTGTTCCTTCCCGGACAAAGACCTGGCTGGTCATTGCTTGCGTTGAGAAACACGTGATGGTGTCTCCGCGGCTTCTGTTTTGCATGTTTTGCATATTTCCCATAAGGGATGGGGGCAGTGCTCTAGAATCACTGCGTTGAGAAACACGTGATGGTGTCTCCGCAGTGTCGGATGTTGATCTCCATGAGTTCATTCATCCTCCTCTTCATAGTCTTTTTACTAGGCATTGCTCCTACCAGCCAGTTTCCTACTCCACACTGATGAGGGGCAATACCCCGAAACAGCTGTATGTGGATGGATACCATGTTTTGGCATAGGTGGTTTCCTTCATTGGAGACTGCCCTTCCCGTGGTTGTTCCTTCCCGGACAAAGACCTGGCTGGTCATTGCTTGCGTTGAGAAACACGTGATGGTGTCTCCGCGGCTTCTGTTTTGCATGTTTTGCATATTTCCCATAAGGGATGGGGGCAGTGCTCTAGAATCACTGCGTTGAGAAACACGTGATGGTGTCTCCGCAGTGTCGGATGTTGATCTCCATGAGTTCATTCATCCTCCTCTTCATAGTCTTTTTACTAGGCATTGCTCCTACCAGCCAGTTTCCTACTCCACACTGATGAGGGGCAATACCCCGAAACAGCTGTATGTGGATGGATACCATGTTTTGGCATAGGTGGTTTCCTTCATTGGAGACTGCCCTTCCCGTGGTTGTTCCTTCCCGGACAAAGACCTGGCTGGTCATTGCTTGCGTTGAGAAACACGTGATGGTGTCTCCGCGGCTTCTGTTTTGCATGTTTTGCATATTTCCCATAAGGGATGGGGGCAGTGCTCTAGAATCACTGCGTTGAGAAACACGTGATGGTGTCTCCGCAGTGTCGGATGTTGATCTCCATGAGTTCATTCATCCTCCTCTTCATAGTCTTTTTACTAGGCATTGCTCCTACCAGCCAGTTTCCTACTCCACACTGATGAGGGGCAATACCCCGAAACAGCTGTATGTGGATGGATACCATGTTTTGGCATAGGTGGTTTCCTTCATTGGAGACTGCCCTTCCCGTGGTTGTTCCTTCCCGGACAAAGACCTGGCTGGTCATTGCTTGCGTTGAGAAACACGTGATGGTGTCTCCGCGGCTTCTGTTTTGCATGTTTTGCATATTTCCCATAAGGGATGGGGGCAGTGCTCTAGAATCACTGCGTTGAGAAACACGTGATGGTGTCTCCGCAGTGTCGGATGTTGATCTCCATGAGTTCATTCATCCTCCTCTTCATAGTCTTTTTACTAGGCATTGCTCCTACCAGCCAGTTTCCTACTCCACACTGATGAGGGGCAATACCCCGAAACAGCTGTATGTGGATGGATACCATGTTTTGGCATAGGTGGTTTCCTTCATTGGAGACTGCCCTTCCCGTGGTTGTTCCTTTCCGGACAAAGACCTGGCTGGTCATTGCTTGCGTTGAGAAACACGTGATGGTGTCTCCGCGGCTTCTGTTTTGCATGTTTTGAACGTGGCATGATTGTTGGTGCCAGAAGGGCTGGTCTGAGTATTTCAGAAACTGCTGATCTACTGGGATTTTCACGCACAACCATCTCTAGGGTTTACAGAGAATGGTCCGAAAAAGAAAAAAAATCCAGTGAGCGGCAGTTCTGTGGCCGGAAATGCCTTGTTGATGCCAGAGGTCAGAGGAGAATGGGCACACTGGTTCGAGCTGATAGAAAGGCAACAGTGACTCAAATTGCCACCCGTTACAACCAAGGTAGGCAGAAGAGCATCTCTGAACGCACAGTGCGTCGAACTTTGAGGCAGATGGGCTACAGCAGCAGAAGACCACACCGGGTACCACTCCTCTCAGCTAAGAACAGGAAACTGAGGCTACAATTTGCACAAGCTCATCGAAATTGGACAGTAGAAGATTGGAAAAACGTTGCCTGGTCTGATGAGTCTCGATTTCTGCTGCGACATTCGGATGGTAGGGTCAGAATTTGGCGTTAACAACATGAAAGCATGGATCCATCCTGCCTTGTATCAACGGTTCAGGCTGGTGGTGGTGGTGTCATGGTGTGGGGAATTTTTTCTTGGCACTCTTTGGGCCCCTTGGTACCAATTGAGCATCGTTGCAACGCCACAGCCTACCTGAGTATTGTTGCTGACCATGTCCATCCCTTTATGACCACAATGTACCCAACATCTGATGGCTACTTTCAGCAGGATAATGCGCCATGTCATAAAGCTCGAATCATCTCAGATTGGTTTCTTGAACATGACAATGAGTTCACTGTACTCAAATGGCCTCCTCAGTCACCAGATCTCAATCCAATAGAGCATCTTTGGGATGTGGTGGAACGGGAGATTCGCATCAGGGATGTGCAGCCGACAAATCTGCGCCAACTGTGTGATGCCATCATGTCAATATGGTCCAAAATCTCTGAGGAATGCTTCCAGCACCTTGTTGAATCTCTGCCACGAAGAATTGAGGCAGTTCTGAAGGCAAAAGGGGGTCCAACCCCTTACTAGCATGGTGTACCTAATAAAGTGGCCAGTGAGTGTATATCTTTGTACCGTGTTAGCCAGTAGATAGAAAAATATTAAAACTTGAGAGTCCTGAGTGGTGTATACCTTTTTATGGCTAAAGCCGGAGTCACACTACAGCGAGATACGGCCGAGTCTCGCAGGTTAAAACCAAGCTCTGGCACCGGCACTCCAGAGCGGAGCGTGCAGCTCTATTTATTGCTGTGCGGCTGCACGCTCCGCTCCAGAGTGCCGGCGCCAGAGCTTGGTTTTAACCTGCGAGACTCGGCCGTATCTCCATGTGTGTGATCCCGGTGTGATGGTGTGATATGCTATATGGATATCATTTTGTGTATATTGCTATTTCACTGATTTGCATAGTGTTAATCTTGATGCCTTGTATGTCTGCAGCCTGACTTTTATATATGACTCTTGATGACCCCTGTAGTGTCATAATCCCCCAGGCACCTTTTGTCAAGTCTGGGAGGCCTGAAAACCGCCCCAACCGGTTTTACTCTCCCTGGACATAATGAGGGGGCTGGGGAGGACAGGGGCTGGGCAAGTCAGTTACTGTGTGCAGAGCATGGTGTGAAGACAGCACTTTGGAGAGAAAGAAGAATATATGGAACATGTTATCACTGTCAGCTGGATTTTGGACTCTGATCTCCCTGGACATGTTATACTGTTACTGAACTGCATTCAGATTCTGGACTATCTATCTTTTGTGGGGTGGACTGAATATCGACCTTTCATATTTTTGCCTAAATAAATGTCTTGGAATTGTTCACTCTCCTCTTGCTCTGTTGAATGTGTGATACCAGAGAAGGACCCCGTGACACCGGCCTTACTGAAAAGATGGTAACAAATTACAAGCTTTCCAGACTAGTCAGGGCGAGACCTGAGTAGTCTCGAAGGTTTACAATTTTTTATCATCTTTTCAGTTAGTAATTAAAAGGTATCAACCAGTCAGGACTCTCAAATGTTAATATTTAATATATGTAATACAAACTGTATGACCGATAAAAAATTTGGAGGAAGGGAAAAAAGTCAGAGTCTAAGTGAAGCTTAAAAAGTAACTAAACTTTAATTTTTTAAATAATTTTTGTTTTGTTGCTATTAAAAGCTATGAAACATTTTAAAACACTTTATTAACCCCTTACTGTCATCCGCCATACAAGTCGATAGCAGTTTAAATCCACCTAAGACCATTAAAGGGAATCTGTCAGGTCATTTTTGTCTACCCTACTAATAGTATCCTGAAATAGGTCTTAGGCAACCCTTTCAGGAAATGTAACTTTTATTCATGTACGTGGCAATGTTGTCTTGCTGTTAGCCCCTGAAAATGTATTGACTTCCATTAGTCAAACATATGTTAATGCTAAAAGGATAGTTACCTCTTCCCCGCCCATAATCCTGCTCACTGATTCAAACTGCCTTTTCACTAGCCTGAGGATCGCATCACTGTCTCCATCTGGCCTATACCCTGCCAGCGTAAGCGATCAGAACATGTAGGGGCTGCATGTTTTGACTGCTTACGTGGACCGATTTGGGTGAGACTTATTTTAGTGCTTAAGTCTTCACAAATTGAGGCTTTGGGTGTTCATGGGATTTGAACTAGAGTGGCTACATGCCTTATGTCTTTTTTGCTACACCCATAGTGTTATTTTTTACAACTTAGTGTATGATACTATGATAGTGCTGTTAAATATATTTTTATATATACACTTATGTATATTTTTCGCATTATGATGTTTTATATGGTGTCTTCAGTCCCGGTCCATATACTTTTGTAATTGTGTCGGATTTTCTGTTTGTTCTTTGTTTAGTTTGTCCATTTAAACTTTTTAATAATATATTTTGTATTGGATGTCTATGAGAACTATTAATACATTTATGGTAATTGTGATAGCTATTTTATATGGGTATTTTGTAATCCTTTGGTTTTTGTTTACAATTATGAATTGGAGTATACCGCTGCTTGATTTTATTTGTGGTTATTTTATTCATTTAACCCTTTTCATTCTGGATTTTTTATTCATAGTTTAATCTTTCTGTCTGATCTCTCCACTCCTGACCCCAGCTTCATGCTCTGACACTGAACTGCCTGCCTAGACCCTGGACAGACTGATAAGACAAAAGTACACCAAAACCGAAAAGATTACCATGAATAAATACCTCTCACAAATAAATATAACAATAAAACTCTTTTCTGCAAAGGAGAGAGGTCGGTCACAGCATAAAAGATGTATATTAGTGATAAGGAACTTTTTGCCTGATATAACATTTTAGTAGAAAGCGTTATGCGAACAGCTGGACTACCGGCGCAAGTCAGCCTTCATACGGAAAATGCTTAGCTACTTACCAGTAGCGGTGTTTTTCAGGAGCACACGACAGCACCACAAGAGAGGGGATCCGCCCTTCGGGAACAGGAAACCTACAGACACAAAAAGGGCGGGCCTCTCCCTCGCCTCAGTTGGATTACAGAGCATGAGAGGACCTCCCTGGTTAGTAGAAACTTATATATACATATATATGCACAATTGATTAAATACTATTTTCACCCGTGACTACGGTCTATCTTCCAAAAAAAAATAGGTGCTGATCCAGACTTGAGAAAACAGAGAAAGGGAGGGAATGGAAAGGTGCTGTCGTGTGCTCCTGAAAAACACCGCTACCGGTAAGTAGCTAAGCATTTATTCAGTCGCCACAACAGCACCACGAGAGAATTACAGAGATGTAAAGAGCCTAGGGAGGGATAGCTGCCTCAAGCACCTTTCTCCCAAATGTGAAATTGGAGGAGTCTCCTAAATCCAATCTATAGTGTTTAAAAAACGTAGACGGAGAGGACCACGTAGCTGCCTTACGAATGTCCTCAATGGATACCTCTGAGCACTCAGCCCATGATGTCACCACGGCCCGAGCGGAGTGTGCTCTTAGGCCTTCCAGAGCTTCTGCGCCACCTGCCGTATAAGTCAGAGAAATTGCCTCCCTAATCCACCTGGCTAAAGTGTTCTTGGACACCCTAAGCCCTTTCCTAACACCCTGAAAGGAAATGAATAGGGATTTATCCTTCTTCCAAGAGTCTGTGGCTCTAATGTAAGCAAGGAGACATCTCCTTACGTCTAGTGAGTGAAGTTTTCTCTCTGACTGGCTAACAGGATTTGGCAGAAGGAGGGAAGGACTGTCTCCTGCAGTCAGTGGAACTTTGAAGCAACCTTGGGCAGATACAAGGGGTCTGGTCTTATTATGACTCTTTCTTCCCTAAACTGGGTATACAGGGAGAGTCTAGAGAGAGCCTGCAAATCGCTAACTCTCCTGGCCGATGTCAGTGCGACCAGTAGGGCAGTTTTGAAGGATAGGACCCGAATAGGGGCAGAATCAAAAGGTTCGAATGGGGCTTCTGTTAGGGCTGATAACACTAAGTTCAGATCCCATGGAACTAGCTTCTTTTTGATGATGGGTCTAGATCTAGACGCTACCTTTATGAACTTGGATTCCCAGTAGTTGCTCGCTAGGTTACAGTTGTATAATGCCCCCAGGGCCAAGACCTGGACTCTGAGGGTGTTTGTGGCCAGACCCATCTCTAACGCGTTCTGCAGGAACTCCAAAACCTGACCAATACGGATTCTCTGACCAATCTCCGCCCCAGAGGCCGACAAAAATCTTCTCAAAATTTTTACGTAGATCTTTGTCGTGGAAGGTTTCCTACTTTTTAGTAGGGTGTTGACTAACCCCCGAGAGAAGCCTTTCCCACTCAGTAGTGCCCCCTCAAATTCCACGCCACTAGATGTAGGTTGGATACATGCAGGTGGAATACTAGACACTGGGAAAGGAGATCTGGGAGCTCCGGGAGAATCCATGGCTGGGTCACTGACATCTTCCTCAGCCAAGGAAACCATGGCCTCCTGGGCCAGAATGGGGCTATCAGGATCGTGCGGGCCCTGTCTTCCCGGATCTTCCTCAGCACTATTGGAATTAAATTCAGTGGGGGGAAGGTGTAAGCCAGGCCGAAGTTCCAAGGAATTAGGAGAGTGTCCACTGCGAGCGGGTCTTCCCTGGGATCCAGTGAACAAAATTGATGTAACTGCCTGTTTTTTCTGTTGGCGAACAGGTCTATTTCTGGGGATCCCCACATGTGCACAATCTGTTCGAAGATGGCCCTGTTTAGTACCCACTCTCCTTGCTTGAGCCTGTTGCGGCTTAAGAAGTCGGCTGTAATATTGTGTTTCCCTTTTATATGGAGGGCCGTAAGGGATAGAAGATGAACTTCAACTATCTGAAAGATGTGATTTGCCACCTCCAGTAAAGCCCTGGAGCGTGTTCCCCCTTGATGGTTAACGTAAGCTACGGTTACCTGATTGTCTGAGAGAACCCTGACGTGTCGGCCCTGTAGGGACATAAGGAAACCACTTAAGGCCCGTTCTACTGCTAGCAATTTATTTATAATAGATGAGCAGTCCTGCTCCTGTGGTGACCATACCCCCTGGATCCACATCTCCCCCATATGCGCCCCCCCAACCTTTGGGGCTAGCATCTGTGGTTATGATTCGGGAGACCTGATTTATCCAAGGAACCCCTCTATGCAGGTTTGGTCTGTGAGTCCACCACCGTAGGGAATGTATTGTCTCTTGGGACAGTGTAAATTTCTTCTCTAAGTGGCCCTCTAGCCGGAAAGTATTGTGTAATACATCCCACTGCAGGGACCTGGTGTGGTATTGGGCCCAGAGAACCGCTGGTATACATGAAGTGAGTGAGCCTAATAGTGACATTGCCCCCCTTAGAGTGACCGAGGGGTTCTGTATTGCCCTCAGTGTTTGCCGCTGGATATTGTCCACCTTTCTTTTTTGTAAGCGACATTCCTGCAACCTGGAATCTATTAGCAGGCCGAGGAACTGCTGCGTCTCCATGGGTTGCAACCACGATTTTTTGAAATTAATAATCCAACCCAAATGTTGGAGGCTGGCAACTACTTTCTCTAATTGTGCGGTGCAATGTGACTCTGAGTGTCCCACAATCAGCAGGTCATCCAAATAAGGGATCACGAGAATATCTTGTTCTTGTAAATGAGCCATAATCTCCGCCATTATCTTTGTGAAAACCCATGGTGCGACTGCCACCCCGAAGGGAAGTGCTCTGAATTGGAAGAGACTTACTGTTCCCCCCAATGAAACTGCTACCCTTAGGAACCGCTGATGATCTATGTGTATCGGGACATGATAATAGGCGTCTTTAAGGTCTAACACTACCATGAAACATCCGTTAAACAGTAACTTTATGGCAGATTTAACTGATTCCATCTTGAAGGTGCGTATGAAAATAAATTTATTGAGGCCTTTGAGGTTTATGATGGTATGGAAGGAACCATCAGGCTTTTTGACCAAGAAGGGGGGGAGTAGAATCCCTTACCTCGCTGTCCCTCCCTCTGGAACTTTCACCAGGACAACCTTCTGCTGAAGTTCCCGGACCTCAGACTCTAACGCCAGTTGTTCTGCAGGGGAAGAACGAGTGGGAGTCATAACAAATCGATCAATAGGCGCTTCTCAGAACTCAAATTTTAGCCCCGTTTTAATGACGCTATGGATCCAGTGACTATTTGAAATGTCATTCCAGGCCGGAAAGAATTGTAAAAACCTGCCTCCGACCTGGTCCGTCAGTCATTGCAGCTTTCTGCGGTCATGAGAGGAAAACATATATCCTCTATCTTTCCTCCTGCCGGCGTCATCCCTTGTTCTCTCTATGATTGACCTTCTTCGGTCAAACCACCTTCTATTGTAGATCCACCTGTAAAAGGGTTTTCCTAAGTAGGGGAACCGTTTTTTACTGTCGCCTGCCTTCTCTAGGAGCTCGTCTAGTACTGAGCCAAACAAGTGTCCCCCTTCACAAGGAATTTTGCACAGCTTCGACGTGGCCTGCACATCCCCTGGCCAACACTTCAGCCATATGGCGGGCGGCATTTGACAAGGCCGCTGATCTGGCTGCTAGCATTACAGAGTCTGCTGATGCGTCTGAAAGGAACGCTGCCACTCCCTGAATCATAGGAAGTGAGGATAGGATCTCTTCCCTAGGGACCTTGTCCCTGAATTGTTCCTCTAGGCGATCTAGCCACACCATCATAGACCGGGCTGTACACGTGGCTGCAATAGCTGGCTTAAGAGATCCCGCTGAAGTTTCCCAAGACCCTTTCAGGAACACGTCAGCTCTTCTATCTAATGGATCTTTGAGACTACCCAGATCCTCAAATGGCAGAGAAGTTCTTTTGCAGGCCTTGGCCACCGCCGCATCAAGCTTGGGGGCTTTATCCCATGCGGCTGATGCTGACTCTTCAAACGGGTACTTCCTCTTAAATGCTGGCGGCATGGAACCCTTTCTTTCGGGTTTCTTCCACTCCTGCGAAATCAGGGAATTTATTTTGTCGATAACTGGGAAGGATCTATGAGACTTCCTATCCAGTCCTCTAAACATAAGATCCTGTATGGAACTTTCTGACTGGGGCTCCTCGATCCCCATAGTGGTGTTCACTGCTTTTACTATCCGGTTAATCTGGTCCGGCGGAAAACAAGGACGACCTGCTCTCATCTCTGAGGATGAGGAGGATGAAGGGGATGAATCTGATATCATCTCCCCTGAGTCACTCCCTGAGTCTGAACCCTGGAGCCCAGGTCCCACTTCTCTAACCCGTCTTTCCTGCGATCGGGCTTTAACAGAACCTTTAATCTCACTTACCCCCTGCCTGTAGTAAGAGGTACTGTAGTCTGTGGGGGGTCCTTCTTAGCTGATGATGCGTCTCTGCGGCCTGAGGACCTGCAGGACTTATCCTTCTTTTGGCTGGCTTTAGCTTCTGTAAGGCAGCCACTGCCACTAGACCGCCGCTGTGAAGCTGACGTACGGGGCTTTTCCTGCTGCATGCTCCGAAGAATCCATTATGTGTAATGGCCTAGAAGCCTCTAGGTGCCTATGCAGCTTCCTTATACATGCCGGCTCCCCAATGGTACCTGCCCCCCCCCGGTGGGGCCAGCAGGCGGATCCGGGCGGCCTGCCCGGTACTACTGCGTGTTGAGGTGTGGTGCTTACATTTGGAAGGCTTTGCTGTGTAGGAAATATGCGGTCAAAGGAGCTCTCCATGCAGGTGAAACAAGCCATCCTTAAGCTGCAAAAACAGAAAAAACCCATCCGAGAAATTGCTACAACATTAGGAGTGGCAAGATCTACAGTTTGGTACATCCTGAGAAAGAAAGAAAGCACTGGTGAACTCATCAATGCAAAAAGACCTGGGCGCCCACGGAAGACAACAGTGGTGGATGATCGCAGAATAATCTCCATGGTGAAGAGCCAACCAAGTGAACAACACTCTCCAGTAGGTAGGCGTATCAATATCCAAATCTACCATAAAGAGAAGATTGCATGAAAGTAAATACAGAGGGTTCTGTTATGAATGAGTCACCGGAGGAGAAGAAAACAAAAATACAAGCTAAGTCCAGAAAACCGGAGAGGTTGGTAGCTATTGGATTGCAGATCCCTGATCCTATACACCACAACTAACAGTAGCAGTGGGGGGTTCCTACGGTGCCCTAGTCCCCTCGTCACAGCCGGAGAACTACATAAGCCTAAAGAAGGAAAGGGGAAATCTAAACTGCCCCAGAGCAGACCCCAAAGCAATAGACAGCCCCCAACATGTATTGTTGGTGAAAAACAGATGAAAACACAAACACAGACAGGCTGAGCAAATGATGGGGCCCAACTAACTAGATAGGACAGGACAGAAAAGATGCTGGCTGCAATCCGCAAAAAACCCTACCAAAAATGTCCCAACCGTCTGATAGGGAAAAAGGCCCTGAAGTCGCTAGACTTCAAAATCACTATATCAGCACTCAGGTATATTCTGAAAACAGAGCAAAGAGATCAACTGATCAGAGACAAAAATGGAATTCAGCCAGTCCCAACCAGGACTGGCTGAATACAAAACACTAAGGAAACCAGACAAAATCTCATGGAATAATAGCAGGGCAAAAACTTAGCTTTTAGTAGACAGGAACTAAGCTGGATGCAAGAGCTCAGAGCAGAAAGGATCACCAGCAGCCCTGCAGGGCGTCGGCTGCCTTATATCCACTCAGAAATTCCAGATGTCCAATCACACTCCGCCTGTTCCGATGACAGGTTCTTCCCATCCCAATCAATTTCACTACCTCTCTTCACCAGCAGAGGGAGTTCATCAGACATCAAAGGTGAAGGGGAGAATGAACTCACAACAGGGTTCACTGCACGGTGCAAGCCACTCATAAGCATCAAGAATAAAAAGGCTAGACTGGACTTTGCTAAAAAACATCTAAAAAAGCCAGCACAGTTCTGGAAGAACATTCTTTGGACAGATGAAACCAAGATCAACCTCTACCAGAATGATGGAAAGAGAAAAGTATGGCGAAGGCGTGGTACAGGTCATGATCCAAAGCATACCACGTCATCTGTAAAACACGGCAGAGGCAGTGTGATGGCTTGGGCATGCATGGCTGCCAGTGGCACTGGGTCACTAGTGTTTATTGATGATGTGACACAGGACAGAAGCAGCTGAATGAATTCTGAGGTATTCAGAGCCATACTGTGTGCTCAGATCCAGCCAAATGCAGCCAAACTGATTGGTCGTCGTTTCATACTGCAGATGGACAATGACCCAAAACATAAAGCCAAAGCAACCCAGGAGTTTATTAAAGCAAAGATGTGGAATATTCTTGAATGGCCAAGTCAGTCACCTGATCTCAACCCAATTGAGCATGCATTTCACTTGTTAAAGACTAAACTTCAGACAGAAAGGCCCACAAACAAACAGCAACTGAAAACCACCACAGTGAAGACCTGGCAGAGCATCAAAAAGGAGGTAACACAGCATCTGGTGATGTCCATGAGTTCAAGACTTTAGGCAGTCATTGCCAACAAAGGGTTTTCAACCAAGTACTAGAAATGAACATTTTATTTACAATTATTTAATCTGTCCAATTACTTTTGGTCCCTTTAAAAACAGGGTGGCACATGTTAAGGAGCTGAAACTCCTAAACCCTTCATCCAATTTTAATGTGGATACCCTCAAATGAAAGCTGAAAGTCTGAACTTCAACTGCATCTGAATTGTTTTGTTTAAAATTCATTGTGGTAATGTCTAGAACCAAAATTAGAAAAATGTTGTCTCTGTCCAAATATATATGGACCTAACTGTAGGATGGGAGGAGAGTAGGAACTGTTGACCGGAGAGAAAGAAAGTAGGAGATAATGGGAACTTGAACATTAAAGGGATTGTGTCATTGCCTAGGATGTTTTTAACTTATTAACATGGGCATACAGGTAATACAGTGATAAAAGCAGACATACATCAATACAGCAGTATTCTTGTGGAGAAATCCTCTTTTATTCTGTTATGTTAATGCATTCTTCCAGGCTATGGGGCGTGCAGTGCCTGGAAGAAAACTCTGCTTCCGGTCTTCATTATCATACAAGCCCCCTCCCATCAGCATCACACTGCCCTGTGATGTGTAGTGGTGGCCCCGGAATCCAGCACCTGCACCTTGCAATAACACATTTAAACATCACTTTTCTGTCCTACTATGAACATTGGCTTCTTCTGCGTATTTGTGGAGAGTCACTGGGAATCGTGAGACCACCGCACACTTGGGCACAATTAGCAGTGACTCGCTGGCTCCTGTGCAGAAGAACAAGATCCCGATGCCCATAGAAGGGCAAAAAAGTGATGTGTAATCACGCTATTGCAGAATGACGCTTCAGAAAGCGCAAAATGTCTCAATCAAATATAGTAATTTAAAAAATATTTGAGAGAGATGGAAAACTTTAGCTATTGAATCGATTTTGATACCTAAATAGGGCAAAGTAGTCACTGGGTCAAAAGTTTTTTCCCTAAACAGAGGGACTCTGAAATGTGACATGAAAAAAACAAAAAGTATCCAGCAAAAATTGGCAAGACCTAGAGACCTAGAGTCTCATACTTAATGACCCATTCGAGGAAAGAGCTAAATAGGTGTTGTAATAATATTGTGACAGTCTGGATGAACAGGCAAAAGCCGAAAAGTTGACACAATGTCGGATTTTGCCAGGAAGGCCCTCAGGCCGGCTTTTCTAATTAGAGTAAGAGCCCTGAAACATAATTAACTAACGCGTCGCTTTCAGAAACGCCGTCATTCACTGATGAAACCCATTGGCTGAGAAAGATGATGAATTAAACGGAACTTGCCGACATCTTTCTTTGGGACAATTCCTAAAAGAGAAACACGTAAGTTGTAAAAGTGTGTGTCTGTGTGTGTGTGTGTACCTGCGATTGTTAGCAACAGGTCTTGGATGTAATACATAGCCATCACCTGCCAGGGGTATGGGGTGGGATCGTTGCGGGAGCCTACTCCATACTCCCCCTTCAGACATGTGCTGTATATACTCGCGTATAAGCTGAGATTTTCAGCCCATTTTTTGGGGCTGAAAGTCTCCCTCTCGGCTTATACGCGAGTCATATACTGCAGGAGGTTGGTGGGGGAGGGAGAGCGGGGGTGTCAGATCATACTTACCCCCTCCTGGCATGATCTCTGTAGCCCCCCGCTTCTCCCAGGTCTCAGGCTCCTTCCTTCAGCGGTCTTGTGGTACCGCTCATTAAAGTCATAATGGTATGGTATACAGCAATGGTATGTTATACAGCATGGCATGGTATACAGCAATGGAGGGCTGTGCTGTATACCATGGGCCTGTGCTGTATACCATGTGGGGCTGTGTTGTACACCAATGGGGGCTGTGCTGTATACCAATGGTTGGCTGTGCTGTATACCAATGGGGGCTGTGCTGTATACCATGTGGTGCTGTGATGTATACCATATGTGGCTGAGCTATATACCATGGTGCTGTGCTATATACCATGTGGGGCTATGCTGTATACCATGGGCCTGTGCTGTATATCATGTGGGGCTGTGCTGTATACAATGGTGTTGTATACCATGTGGTGCTGTATACCATGTGGTGCTGTGCTGTATACCATTGGGACTGTGCTATATGCCATGTTATGCTGTGCTATATACCATGTGGGGCTGTGCTGTATGCCATGGGCCTGTGCTTTATACCGTGTGGGGTTGTGCTGTATACCATGGTGTTTTTCTGTATACCATGGCGCTGTGCTGTATACCATGTGGGGCTGTGAAGTATACCAATGTTGGGCTGTGCTATATACCAATGGGGGACTGTGCTTATACCTTGGTGCTGTGCTGTATACCATGAGGGGCTGTGTTATATACTATGTGGGCTGTGTTATATACTTTGTGGCTGTGCTATATACTATGTGGCTGTGTTATGTACCATGGGGGGCACATTATACATTATATTCTATGGGGGAGGCTGTGTTATATAATATGGGGGGCTACATTATATTCTATGGGGAGGTGGGCTGTATTATATTCTAGTTGGGGCTACATTATATTCTATGGGGGGGCTGTATTATCTTTATTATATTCTATGGGGGGTGATTGCATCATACTCTATGAAGGGGCTACATAATACTATATGAGGAAGCTACATTGTATTCTCTGTGGGGCTACTTTATGAGGGGGCTACACTATATTCTATTGGGGTTGCATTATACTATATAAGGGGCTGCCATATATTCTATGGAGGGGCTGCATTATACTATATGAGGGGGGCTGCATTATATTCTATTGGGGTAACATTGTATTCTGTGGGGTGGCTACATTATGCTCTAAGGGGTGGCTGCATTAAACTATAAAAGGGGGCTGCATTATATTCTATGGGGGTTACATTATATTGTATGACAGGGCTACATTATACTCTGTGGGGTGGCTGCATTATGCTCTATGGGGTGTGTTATGAATGGGTCACCGAGGAGGAAAACAAGACCAAGCTAAGTCACAGAAAACCAGAGAGTTTGGTAACTACGCGGATTGCAGATCCCTGATCCTAACCACACAACTAACAGCAGCCGTGGAGCGTACCTATGATTATTCTAGACGCCTCGTCACAGCCGGAGGACTAAATAAGCCTAAAGCAAGAAAAGGGTAAATCTAAAACTGCCCCAGAGCAGACCCTAAAGGAATAGTCAGCCCCCACACATGTATTGATGGTGAGACAAGATGAAAACACGAACACAGGTAGGAGAATAGGCTGAGCAAACGATGGGGCCCACACTAACTAGAAAGGACAGGAAAGGAAAGATACTGTCTGCAACCATGCAAAAAAAACCCTGCAAAAATGTCCAACACTTCTGATAGCAAAAAAAACCCTGAAGTCACTAGACTTCTCCCACTATATCAGCACTCTGGCATATTCTGAGAACAGAGCAAAAAGAGGTCAATCTAATAAGAGACAAAAAGCAAACTGGCAAATACAGTGACATAAGAGTGGAAATTCAGCACAGCCCCAGCCGGGGCTGGCTGACCACACAAAAAACTGAATAGACCAAACCAAATCAAATGTGAACATTAGCAAAGACAACTTAGCTTGAGGAGGCAGGAACTGAGCTGGAAACTAAGACCTCAGGAGGCAGGAAAAAATCACCAGCATGGGAATAGGGAGTCTGCTGTCTTAAATCCAGTCTGAGACTCCAGATGTCCACTCCTCTTCCTCATTATCAGGTGGCAGGTCTCTGTTAATTAGATCAGCTTCATTACCTCCGGCCACCACGAGAGGGAGCCTGGAAAGAGAACTCACAACTCCTCTGTCAGCACAACCAGCTCCCTCACCAGAAACCAGAGGCAGACCAGAAAATGAGTTCACAACAGTACCTCCCCTTGAGGAGGGGTCACCGAACCCTCATCCACGCCACCAGGGCGATCAGGATGGGCCCGGTGAAAAGCACGAACCAATCTATTGGCATGAATGTCAGAGGCAGAGACCCAAGAATTATCCTCCTGGCCATAACCCTTCCATTTGACCAAATACTGGAGGCTCCGTCTAGCCAAACAAGAATCCAATATTTTCTCTACCTCATATTCCACATTGCCTTCAAGCAATACAATGTCAGGAGGCGCCGCCACAGGAACTACTGGCTCAACAAACCTCTTCAACAGAGATTTGTGAAATACGTTAAACGTAACTGGAAGAGCCAATCGAAAAGAAACAGGATTAAGAATCTCCAAAGTCTTATAAGGTCCAATAAATCTTGGCTTGAACTTTGGAGACGCAACCTTCATAGAGATATTCTTTGACGACAACCAAACCATACAGTATCACCCACTTTAAACCGGGGACCAATGGTCCTATGCCGGTTGGAAAACCGCTGGGCCTTTTCCTGAGAGAGTGACAACTTATCCACCACTTGGTCCCAATTCTGCTGCATTCTCTCTACCACAGTGTCCACACCTGGGCAGGCTGAAGATTCCACTTGCCCTGAAGAAAATCGAGGATGAAACCCAAAGTTACAGAAAAAGGGCGACATCAAAGTGGCAGAACTAGCTCTATTGTTTAGAGCGAATTCGGCCAAGGGCAAAAATGAGACCCAGTCATCCTGATCAGCAGATATAAAACATCTCAAATAGGACTCCAAAGTCTGGTTTGTTCTCTCAGTCTGCCAATTGGTCTGAGGATGAAACGCAGAGGAGAAAGATAACTGAATTCCCAGATTGGAACAAAAGGCTTTCCAGAATCTGGAAACAAACTGGACTCCTCTGTCCGACACAATGTTCTCAGGAATCCCATGGAACCAAACCACCTGTTGTAAAAACAAGGGCACCAACTCCGAGGAAGATGGCAACTTTGGGAGTGGTACAAGATGGACCATCTTAGAAAATCTATCACAAATCACCCAGATAACAGTCATTCTCTGAGAGACAGGAAGATCAGAAATAAAATCCATTGAGATATGGGTCCATGGCCTCTTGGGCACGGGCAGGGGCATCAACAACCCACTAGAACAAGAACAGGGTTTAGACCGAGAACAAGTCCTGTGAAACAAAACACCATGAGCACAACTAAAGGGTGGTGCTAAAGTTAGGTTCCCAAACCGTATAGTAAGTATGTAGAAACTTAGCACCCAACTTAAGTATAAACAAGGCGAGTTTATTGTAGTATGAAGGAAAACATTTCGGTCAATAAATTACCTTCTTCAGTTACGTGTATATGCTAGATATCTTGCAATAGCATATACACCTATTGAATAGCTTGATGTGCTCAGTCTTGGGACATATTGTCCTCAGGCTTGGCTGGTAAACTTGATTAGAAGTGAAGCAGGGGCATACGTGCCTCCAGATGCGGGATCCGCCGCAAATCTCCCGCATCTGGAGGCAAGACTGAGCACATCAAGCTATTCAATACGTGTATATCCTATTGCAAGATATCTAACATATTCACGTAACTGAAGAAGGTCATTTATTGACCAAAATATTTTCCTTCATACTACAATAAATTCGCCTTGTTTATACTTAAGTTGAGTACTAAGTTTCTACATATTTGCACAAAATTCCTGACATCACGAGATAAGGCAGGCCACCAAAAAGACCGACTCACCAAATCTCTGGTACCAAAAATACCTGGATGACCAGCCAATGCGGAGCAATGATCTTCAGACATCACTCTCTTCCTCCACTGGTCAGGAACACACAATTTTCCAATAGGACAACGCTCAGGTTTATCCTCCTGAAATTACTCCAGGGCGCGTCTCAAATCGGGCGAAATGGCAGAAAGAACTACCCCCTCACCAAGGATGGTAGTAGGCTCAGTCACAATAAGAGAATCAGCAAAGAAACTTCTAGAAAGGGTGTCTGCCTTAACATTGTTAGTGCCCGGAAGAAAATAGACCACAAAATTAAAATGCGTGAAAAACAAGGCCCACCTATCCTGTCTAGGATTCAAGCGTTTGGCTGACTCCAGATAAATCAAATTCTTGTGGTCGGTGAGGACCACAACTTGATGTCTAGCTCCCTCCAACCAATGTCTCCACTCTTCAAATGCCCATTTCATGGCCAACAATTCCCAATTCCCCACGTCATAGTTGCGTTCAGATGGGGAGAACTTTCAAGAAAAGAAGGCACAGGGATTCATTTTAGAAGTCACATGATCTTTTTGGGACAAAACAGCTCCTGCACCAATCTCAGAAGCATCTACCTCCACCTGAAATGGAAGTGAGACATCAGGTTGCCGTAAAACCAGAGCAGAAGTGAATCTCCGCTTAAGCTCCTGAAATGCCAAGACAGCCTCTGGAGACCAATTCAGCACCCTTTTTGGTCAGATCAGTCAGTGGTTTGACAATACCAGAAAATATAACTATAAATTTATGATAGAAATTAGCAAAACCCAAAAACTTCTGGAGAGCCTTCAAAGAAGTGGGCTGAACCCAATCATAAATGGCCTGTACCTTGGCCGGGTCCATTTCAATAGTAGACGGAGACAAAATAAATCCCAAAAATGAAATCCTCTGTACACCAAAGAGGCATTTCGATCCCTTAAAAACAGGGAATTCTCCCTCAAAATCCGAAACACAGTCTGGACATGTTCCACATGAGAATCCCAGTAACTGGAGAAGATCAAAATATCAGATAGATGATCAAAAACTTATCCACAAAGTCCCGGAAAATATCATTCATACTGATGAGGGGCAACACCCCGAAACAGCTGTCTGTGGATGGATACCTGGCCTTGGTATTTCCCTTGTCATATCTGTAAACTCGTAAAGAGCTGGATATTGACTTAAAGGGCCACTTAATATGGTGGTAATGGTGGTTTCCGAAAGGTGCCACTCCTTGGCTGTGTCCTTCATTGGAGGAAGATCTGGCTAGTCCCGTGTTTGAGACTCTTAAATGAGGCTCCATAGACTTTATTTGCATATTCGTATTTCCCAGGGAGCAATGCACCTAGGATTTCACTGATTGAGCGCCTTTGCCGGCTGCTGCAGTGTTTTATTTGACTGGTCTCTCTGAGGTCAGTGATTGTTTCATGATGTTGGTCTACTAGGCATTGCTCCCACCTAGCCAGAATCCTACTCCACACTGATGAGGGGCAACACCCAGAAACAGCTGCCTGTGGATGGATACCTGGCCTTGGTATTTCCCTTGTCTTATCTGTAAACTCGTAAAGAGCTGGATATTGACTTAAAGGGCCACTTAATATGGTGGTAATGGTGGTTTCTGAAAGGAGCCACTCCTTGGCTGTGTCCTTCCCTGGAGGAAGATCTGGCTAGTCCTAGTCCTGTGTTTGAGACTCTTAAGTGAGGCTCCACGGACTTTATTTGCATATTCGTATTTCCCAGGGAGCAATGCACCTAGGATTTCACTGATTGAGTGCCTTTGCCGGCTACCGCAGTGTTTTATTTGACTGGTCTCCCTGAGGTCAGTGATTGTTTCGTGATGTTGGTCTACTAGGCATTGCTCCCACCTAGCCAGAATCCTACTCCACACTGATGAGGGGCAACACCCCGAAACAGCTGTCTGTGGATGGATACCTGGTCTTGGTATCTCCCTTGTCATATCTGTAAACTCGTAAAGAGCTGGATATTGACTTAAAGGGCCACTTAATATGGTGGTAATGGTGGTTTCCGAAAGGAGTCACTCCTTGGCTGTGTCCTACCCTGGAGGAAGATCTGGCTAGTCCCGTGTTTGAGACTCTTAAATGAGGCTCCACGGACTTTATTTGCATATTCGTATTTCCCAGGGAGCAATGCACCTAGGATTTCACTGATTGAGCGCCTTTGCCGGCTGCCGCAGTGTTTTATTTGACTGGTCTCCTTGAGGTCAGTGATTGTTTCGTGATGTTGGTCTACTAGGCATTGCTCCCACCTAGCCAGAATCCTACTCCACACTGTTAAGGGGCAACACCCCGAAAATGCTGTCTGTGGATGGATACCTGACCTTGGTATTTCCCTTGTCATATCTGTAAACTCATAAAGAGCTGGATATTGACTTAAAGGGCCACTTAATATGGTGGTAATGGTGGTTTCTGAAAGGAGCCACTCCTTGGCTGTGTCCTTCCCTGGAGGAAGATCTGGCTAGTCCTAGTCCTGTGTTTGAGACTCTTAAGTGAGGCTCCACGGACTTTATTTGCATATTCGTATTTCCCAGGGAGCAATGCACCTAGGATTTCACTGATTGAGCGCCTGTGCCGGCTGCCGCAGTGTTTTATTTGACTGGTCTCCCTGAGGTCAGTGATTGTTTCGTGATGTTGGTCTACTAGGCATTGCTCCCACCTAGCCAGAATCCTACTCCACACTGATGAGGGGCAACACCCCGAAACAGCTGTCTGTGGATGGATACCTGGTCTTGGTATCTCCCTTGTCGTATCTGTAAACCCGTAAAGAGCTGGATATTGACTTAAAGGGCCACTTAATATGGTGGTAATGGTAGTTTCTGAAAGGAGCAACTCCTTGGCTGTGTCCTTCCCTGGAGGAAGATCTGGCTAGTCCCGTGTTTGAGACTCTTAAATGAGGCTCCATGGACTTTATTTGCATATTCGTATTTCCCAGGGAGCAATGCACCTAGGATTTCCCTGATTGAGCGCCTTTGCCGGCTGCCGCAGTGTTTTATTTGACTGGTCTTCCTGAGGTCAGTGATTGTTTCATAAAGGATTGGAAGACAGAAGGGGCATTAGTGAGCCCAAAAGGCATCACCAGGTACTCAAAATGTCCCTCCGGAGTATTAAACGCCATCTTCCATTCATCCCCGTGCTTGATGCGAATAAGATTATACGCCCCCTGAGGTCAAGCTTAGTAAACCATCAAGCACTTTTAACTCTGGAGAATAAATCAGACATCAGGGGTAATGGGTACTGATATTTATCCGTCATCTTGTTAAGGGAACGATAGTCAATACAAGGTCTTAATGAACCATCTTTCTTGGCCACAAAAAACCCCCCAGCACCTAAGGGTGAAGAGGATGGTCTAATATGACCCTTCTCCAATGACTCCTTAATATAGGATCTCATAGCATCATGTTCGGGTACTGATAAGTTGAAAAGCCGACCCTTGGGAAATTTACACCCAGGCATCAACTCAATTGCTCAGTCATAACTCCTATGAGGAGGCAAAGACGCAGACTTACTCTCACTAAATATATCAGAAAAATTAGCCAAATAATCAGGAATATCATGAGACTGAGGAGAGGTGGAGAAAACAGGAGTGTCCCTGAGAACACACTGACAACCCCAACTCACCACAGACACAGATTTCTAATCCAAAACTGGATTATGAGTTTGCAACCAGGGAAAACACAGAACGATAGTATCATGCAAATTGTGCAGCACCAAAAATTTACAATTTTCTTGGTGGTCTGGGGCAACTCGCATTATCACCTGGGTCCAAAACTGAGGTTTATTCTCCTCCAAAGGAGTAGCATCAACACCCATCAAAGGAATAGACGTCCACAGAGGTATCATAGGAAAACCACAATGTTTAGCAAAGTCCAAATCCATCAGATTCAAAAGTGCTCCTGAATCTACAAAAGCCTTAGCGGAAAATGTGGATAAGGAGCAGATCAGAGTAATTGCCAAAAGAAACTTAGGTTGTACACTGCCCACAGCAAATGTGTGTGCAAATCGTTTCTCTCATTTAGAGCAGACAGAAATAGTATGAGAGGCGTCTCCACAGAAAAAAACACAGCTTATTACACCTTCTAAACTCCTGACGTTGCGCCCTAGACAAAACCCTATCACATTGCATAGGTTCAGACGTTTGTTCAAAAAGTGGCAACGCCTCTCGTGTAGTTTTACATTCACGTAAACGCCGATCAACTTGAATGGCTAATGACATAGAATCATCAAGACCAGAGGGAACAAGAAATCCCACCATAACATCTTTTACGGTTTCTGATATACCCTTGCGAAAGAGAGCTGCCAATGCACCATCATTCCATGTAGTAAGGACCGCCCACTTTCAGAATTTCTGACAGTATAACTCTGCAGAATCCTGACCCTGGTTCAATGCCAATAGGGTTTTCTCAGCTTGATCAATAGCATTAGGTTCATCATACAACAACCCCAAGGCTTGAAAAAATGCATCCACATTAGTCAGAATAGGATTTTCAGGTGTCAGAGAAAAAGCCCAATCCTGAGGATCACCGCGCAGCAAGGAGATGACAATTTTAACCTGCTGCACAGAGCTCCCCAATGAGTTAGGCTTCAAGACAAGAAATAATTTACAATTACTCTTAAAATTCAAAAATTTGGACCGATCCCCAGAAAACACATCAGGAGTAGGGATCTTTGGTTCAACAGCATGTGACTGAGCGAGATAGGCGGAAATTCCCCGCACTTCAGCAGCGAGCTGCTCCACACGATCAGACAATTGCTTAATCTCCATTAGAGAAAAAATCCTCCTACGGCCCCAGAGAAAAAGAGGAAAAAATACATATAAAAAAAAAATTCTGACACTTTTTTTTTTTTAAACAATTTTTTCCTGCTTTTGAGTACCCTAGAATCTGTGGTATGGCTGGTGATTCTGTTAAGAATGGATCACCAAGGAGGAAAACAAGACCAAGCTAAGTCACAGAAAACCAGAGAGGTTGGTAACTACTCGGATTGCAGATCCCTGATCCTAACCACACAGCTAACAGCAGCCGTGGAGCGTACCTATGATTATTCTAGACGCCTCGTCACAGCCGGAGGACTAAATAAGCCTAAAGCAAGAAAACGTGAAATCTAAAACTGCCCCAGAGCAGACCCCAAAGGAATAGACAGCCCCCACACATGTATTGACAGTGAGACAAGATGAAAACACGAACACAGGTAGGAAACTAGGCTGAGCAAACGATGGGGCCCACACTAACTAGAAAGGACAGGAAAGGAAAGATACTGTCTGGAATCACGCCAAAAAACCCTGCAAAAATGTCCAACACTTCTGATAGCAAAAAAAACCCTGAAGTCACTAGACTTCTCCCACTATATCAGCACTCTGGCATATTCTGAGAACAGAGCAAAAAGCGGCCAATCTATTAAGGGACAAAAAGCAAACTGGCAAATACAGTGACAAAAGAGTGGAAATTCAGCACAGCCCCAGACGGGGCTGGCTGACCACACAAAAAACTGAATAGACCAAACCAAATCAAATGTGAACATTAGCAAAGACAACTTAGCTTGAGGAGGCAGGAACTGAGCTGGAAACTAAGACCTCAGGAGGCAGGAAAAAATCACCAGCATGGGAATAGGGAGTCAGCTGTCTTAAATCCAGTCTGAGACTTCAGATGTCCACTCCGCTTCCTCATTATCAGGTGGCGGATCTGTTAATTAGATCAGCTTCATTACCTCCTGCCACCACCAGAGGGAGCCCGGAAAGAGAACTCACAACTCCTCTGTCAGCACAACCAGCTCCCTCACCAGAAACCAGAGGCAGAACAGAAAATGAGTTCACAACAGGGGTGGCTGCATTATACTATATGTGGGTTGCATTATACTGTATTGAGGACTATGGGGAATACATTATATAGTACTATATGAAGAACTATGGGGTGCATTATACTATGGGAAGTGAATTGTACTACATGGATGACTGGCAGTGTATTATACTATATGGAGAACTATGAGGAGTGTATTATACTATATGGAGGACTGAGCAGTGTATTTTAATATATGGAGGAGTGTATTATATTATATGGAGGACTGAGTGTATTTTGATATATGGAGGGCTATGAGGAGTGTATTATACTATATGGAGGACTATGGGGAGTGTATTATACTATATGAAGGACTGAGGAGTGTATTATACTATATGGAGGACTATGGGGCACATTATATTATATGGAGGACTATGGGGTGTAAACTATAGATGTGCTGCTGATAACATGATACTGTATGGGGACAGATTGATCCATTAGTGATTGTTCTGTCCCCATCATTCTTTCTCAGAAGGTGGAAAGAGACCGGGAAACAAGTGTTGAACGACTTCAATATTGTCGATCACACTCATTTAGCATCCTGAACTCAGAGCATGTAAATACAATCAAAATGGTTCTGTGTGATGTGCAATATGTTAGCATTTGGGTCCCCATTTTAAACTTTGCCTAGGGCCCCACTTTGCCTAAAACCGGCCCTGCTCATACACATGACATGATGCAGCATCACTGATCACAATCTTTGCCAGTGCCTCCTATATAAGATACACACACACCACACTCTTATATGGCCTAATATGTCATATGAGGCCTGTATACCGACCGTACAGACCGCCCTATCATCCTCCTGTATGCTGTACCTAGGCAGAGAGTACAGTCTGTACAGTATCTAAGAGGGCGACAGTCTGTATGTCTTATAGGGGGCCTAATAGGAGGCCGACACTCTGTATGTCTTATAGGGGGCCTAATAGGAGGTCGACAGTCTGTATGTCTCATAGGCGGCCTAATAGGAGGCCAACAGTCTGTATGTCTTATAGGAGGCCGACAGTCTGTATGTCTCACAGGAGGCCCAATAAGAGGCCGACAGTCTGTATGTCTCACAGGAGACCTAATAGGAGGCCGACAGTCTGTATGTCTCATAAGGGGCCTAATAGGAAGCCGACAGTCTGTATGTCTCATAGGAAGCCTAATAGGAGGCCAACAGTCTGTATGTCTTATAGGAGGCCGACAGTCTGTATGTCTCACAGGAGGCCTAATAGGAGGCCGACAGTCTGTATGTCTCATAAGGGGCCTAATAAGAGGCCGACAGTCTGTATGTCTCATACGAGACCTAATAGGAGTCCAACAGTCTGTGTGTCTTATAGGAGGCCGACAGTCTGTATGTCTCACAGGAGGCCTAATAGGAGGCCAACAGTCTGTCTGTCTTATAGGAGGCCGACAGTCTGTATGTCTCATAGGAGGCCTAATAGGAGGCCAACAGTCTTTATGTCTCATAAGGGGCCTAATAGGAGGCTGACAGTCTGTATATCTTATAGGAGGCCGACAGTCTGTATGTCTCACAGGAGGCCTAATAGGAGGCTGACAGTCTATATGTCTCACAGGAGGCCTAATAGGAGGCCGACAGTCTGTATGTCTCATAAGGGGCCTAATAGGAGACCGACAGTCTGTATGTCTTATAGGAGGCCCAATAGGAGGCTGACAGACTGTGTGTCTTATAGGAGGCCTAATAGGAGGCCAACAGTCTGTATGTCTTTAAGGAGGCCTAAGAGGAGGCCAACAGTCTGCATGTCTCATAGGAGGCTTAATAGGAGGCCGACAGTCTGTATGTCTAATAGGGGTTTAATAGTAGGCCGACAGTCTGTATGTCTTATAGGGGGCCTAATAGAAGGCCATCAGTCTGTATGTCTTATAGGAGGCCGACAGTATGTATGCATGGCTCCCAAATGTCCCAATTCCCGTGGGACAGTCCTGTTTTTGACACCCCCCTCCCGCATCCCGCTTGGGGCGCTATTTTTTCCCGCATTGCACTGAGCCACCACTCCACGCCCCCCATCCACCGATGCCATGCTCGCTGTCCAGATAGAGGCACCGTAGCCTGCAATGATGTGACTGGGCTGTGTGTATTCTGTGCGCAGAGGACCTGTGAGAGGGGAGGAGTCAGGGATCACATGATCAGGGGCCTCTGTGTCTATGTGGCTGGGCTGTGTGTGTTCTGTGCACACAGGACCTGTGAGAGGGGAGGAGTCAGGGGTCACATGATCAGGGGCCGTGTCTGCCTCCGTGTCTGTCTGCACTCTGCAGGACTCTGCTGTGCTGGTTGTCAAGGTGCTAGATGAGATAAAGTTTCTGTGTGGGGTCAGGAGGGTTTTACAGTGTGGATGAAGCAGAGCCGTGTGTGTTCGAGGTGTACGGAGCGGAGCCGTGTGTGTTCGAGGTGTACAGAGTGGAGCCGTGTGTGTACGAGGTGTATGGAGCAGAGCCGCACGTGTACGAGGTGTACGGAGCTGAGCCGTGTGTGTACGAGGTGTACGGAGCGGAGCCGTGTGTGTACGAGGTGTATGGAGTGGAGCCGTGTGTGTACGAGGTGTACGGAGCAGAGCCACGTGTGTATGAGGTGTACAGAGCGGAGCCGCGCATGTACGAGGTGTACGGAGTGGAGCCGCTCGTGTATGTGGTGTACGGAGCGGAGCCGTGTGTGTACTTGGTGTACGGAGCGGAGCCGCGTGTGTATGGGGTATGCGGAGCCGTGTGTGTATGGAGTAGAGCCATATGTGTACTGAATGTACAGAGCGGAGTCAAATGGGTACGAGGCATACAAAGTGGGCTTTTCCTACGGACACAAGAGTACATGGTGGAGCCCCGAGGATCACTTTAAAACTAGCACATGACATTCCACCAGAAGTAATGTGCTGGAAGCTGACCGGAAATGAGGTAATTTCATGAGGAGATTGTGACGGAACCAGGAATGCTTCAGATCTATCACCATGTCCTCCTCCGACAGCGCGGACAGCAGGATCGCCTTGGAATCAGGGATGCCGGCCATGTGAGCGGATCATGATATGTCCTGTATCGGGAGGCTCAGGTGGGCATTACAATGGGAGCCGGGCTGCTATAGTATCTTTATAGAATCTTTCTTTCTCTCTCTCTGTTTCTTTCTTTCTCTCTGTTTCTTTCTCATTCTCTGTTCTGTCTTTCCTTCTCTTTTTCTTTCTCTATCTCTGTTCTTTCTTTCTCTCTGTTCTTTCTTTTCCCTTTCTTTCTTTCTTTCCTTCTTTCTTTCTCTCTCTCTGTTCTTTCTCTGTCTCTCTCTGTTCTTTCTTTCCCCTCTTTTTTCTCTCTATCTCTGTTCTTTCTTTCCCCTCTTTCTTTCTTTCCTTCCTTCTTTCTTTCTTTCTTTCTTTCTTTCTCTCTGTGCTTTCTTTCATTTTTTTCTCTTTCTTTCTTTCTTTCTCTTTCTTTCTCTCTCTCTGTTCTTTCTTCCCCTCTTTCTTTCTCTCTATTGCTCTGTTCTTTCTTTCCCCTCTTTCTTTCTTTTTCTCTCTGTTCTTTCTTTCTTTTTGTTTCTCTTTCTTTTTTTTCTTTCGCTCTCTATTCTTTCTTTCCCCTCTTTCTTTCTTTCGCTCTCCCTCTGTTCTTTTTTTCTGTCCCCTCTTTCTTTCTCTCTCTGTACTTTCTTTCCCCTCTTTCTCTCTCTCTGTTCTCTCTCTCTGTTCTTTCTTTTTTTCTTTCCCCGTTTTCTTTCTCTCTGTTATTTCTTTCTCTCTCTGTTCTTTTTTCTGTCCCCACTTTCTTTCTCTCTGTGTTCTTTCTTTCTCTTTCTTTTTCTCTGTTCTTTCTTTATTCCCCTCTTTATTTTTCTCTGTTCTTTCCTTCTTTCCCCTTTCTTTCTCTCTCTATGTTCTTTCTTTCACTCTGTGTTCTTTCTTTCCCCTCTTTCTTTCTCTCTCTGTTCTTTCTTTAGCTCTGTTCTTTCTTTTCCCTCTTTCTTTCTCTCTGTTCTTTCTTCTTTCTCTCTGTTCTTTCTTTCTCTCTCGCTCTCCTTCCTTTCTTTCTTTCTTTTTCTTTCTTTCTTTCTCTATTTTTGTTTTTCTCTCTCTCTGCTTTCTTTCTTTCTTTTCCTTAGTGCCAGTCAGCTTGCCCACAGTACCAGCCACTGTGCCCATAATGCCAGCCACTATGCCCCTAATAGCAGTCAGTGTGATCTGCAGTGCTAAATGGGTGCGGCTGGGAGTGGACATGGGTGTGACTAGTCGCAAAATGGGTGTGATCGGGGCATGGCCTAAAATTTGTGGCGGAAAGATGCACTGGCTTACCCTAATCTAAGCATTAATTTATGGCATACAATACAATACAATACATCATGGCAACACATAATGTGGCATTACCAATGAACAGAGGTAATACACCATAGTGTAGCAGTACCGAAACATCATAAGATCTGTACATTATTTACAATATATATTGCTATTAGAACTCCTTAGAGGGGAGGTGGCATTAAAGGGATATTCTGCGCAATCCCTTATAAAGTCATCTACGCAAAAAGTGCATAATAAATTGGTAAGTTATAGACATCTCCACAACAGAAGGACACATACACATTAATTTATCTAACATAACATAATATATAATTTTTTTTTATTAGAGATGTCTATGCCACGTGAAGTGGAATCATTATGACACGGGCATAGATGTCTTGTGTCTATCAAAGTTACTTTCTAGTAAAAAAATTCCATTTGACACTTGTCCGCAAAAAAAGTTTTCTGAGGTTTTTCAATGATTGCCAAAGAGTAGGGAATGTTATAAAATAAAAAAAATAGCCATTACTTATCCATTAAATCCCCCGCTGCTCCTCAGTTGCTTCTTTAGTGGTCCAGGCTAGTTTTAGTGATGACGCACATCAGACAAACATGTCCAGTGACACTGGTTGGCTCTCCTTTCCACAATGAATAGTAAATGAACAGCTGCATCAAATAACATAGGATTCAAATTCTATGGTTTTTCAGAATTGTTCATATTATATGTATTCACATCATGCAGTAAGCACTTCTATTCTATTTAATTCCTTGTGCGAAAAATAAATAGACAGAAAAATGTCCATAGGTAATAAAGCGCTTCAATGAATCTATGGTTAGTCCAAGATCATAAATAACATGAACAAGCTCAATAGGTATACAAAGGTACTTATCTTCATAAATAATGTGGAATAAAATATAGACCATGGTAATTGAAAAAATCAAGCTGCATGCCCAGATAGGGCTTACAGAGACAACGAAGACGCAGGGACAAGCGTTAGTGTGCGCATGAAAGGCAATTTAGAAAAACTAAATACTTTGGATATTTTGTCATTTGTCTGCTGTGATGACGTCTTTTCCATCTTTCACATGCCCTCTGCAACCGATCACTGGACACGGCAAGTACAGCATGTGCCCGCTGGTGATCGGGGTATTGGTTACATGAATTATAGTTGAGAAATAATGACTGCAAAAATGATGCGGGGGAGTAGTATTTATTTGTTTAGCACTGTTTGGCAACGTTTGAGAAATAAAAGAAAACCCTTTAAGTTGTACAGTATACAAAACTAATCTAAAGCCAGCAATATGTATATTCAGTGTCGGACTAGGGTCCCACTGTTAAGCCCATTGCAAATGTTATATTACACTCTTTCACAAATTTATATACTGTAATACACTGAGTAGTTTGTTAAAAAAATGATGAGAATTTGCTTCTGTCTGTACAAAGTCTATTGTGCCAACTACAGGTCATATAAGGGGGTAAGTGGCCCAATGCTGCATAGAGGCCCACCGGATTCACCTGTTCCTCTGTGGGCAAGTCTGAACCTGTGTATATTAAATTATTGTTCCCCAATCTGTCTATTACAGTGGCATTTGGTGACCATTTACTGTATATCGGGCTATCCCAACTTTCCCCAGATGGAAGAAGGAAGTACAATTAGGCTGTTGGATTCAACATGTCAATCCTTTTGATGTTTTTGATATTATTGTGAGAAACCACATATTACAAAAAATCTTGAAGCACTAGCATCAGTCATAATGGAGATCAGTCACCAGGTTTTTGACACCTAATCTGAGAACAGAATACTGTGGGGGCAGGGACCCTGACTACAGTGATTTGTCACTTACTGGGCTGCTTGCTGTCTCTTTGATAAAATCACTGTTTCTTCAGCAGGAGAATACCACTAGAGGACTAGTAAACCTGCTGCCATGTAGTACTCTATATTCATGAGCTCTGTATAACCCCGCCCACACCACTGATTGACAGCTTTCTGCCTATGCACAGTGTACACAAAACAATGTCAAACAGTGGTCAAACAGCTAATAATTCAAAGAACTGGTCAATATGCAGCAGATAAAACACTGATATTTATAAAAATACAACACACAGACCAATGATACATCACTGGAACCAGAGTCTCTGCCTCTACATCATGCTGCTGTAATGGGGTTTTATAGTATTGTCCTCTTGCTTCCCTTCCTTTAATTGTCTTCCATCTGTTGCTGTTTTCATATGCTAATGTTGATAATGTCTATGATAAATATTTGCAGTACTATTACATAGTAATATGTATTACCACTCACATTTATGGTACTGCCACATTAATACATAGAATCATAGAATCGTAGAGTTGGAAGGGACCTCCTGGGCCATCTGGTCCAACCCCCTGCTCAAAGCAGGATTCGCTAAATCATCCCAGTCAGATGTCTGTCCAGCCTCTGTTTGAAGACTTCCATTGAAGGAGAACTCATCACTTCTCGTGGCAGCCTGTTCCACTCATTGATCACTCTAACTGTCAAAAAGTTTTTTCTAATATCTAATCTGTGTCTCCTCCCATTCAGTTTCATCCCATTGCTTCTAGTCTTTCCTTGTGCAAATAAGAATAAAGTTGATCCTTCTACAATGTGACAGCCCTTTAGATATTTGTAGACAGCTATTAAGTCTCCTCTCAGTCTTCTCTTTTGCAAACTAAACATTCCCAAATCCTGCAACCTTTCCTCATAAGACAGGGTTTGCAGACCTGTCACCATTCTGGTCGCTCTTTTCTGAACTTGCTCCAGTTTGTTGATGTCTTTTTTAAAATGTGGTGCCCAAAACTGGACACAATATTCCAGATGAGGTCTGACCAAAGAGGAGTAGAGGGAAATAATGACTTCATGTGATCTAGACTGTATGCTTCTGTTAATACATCCTAGAATTGCATTTGCCTTTTTTGCTGTTGCATCACACTGTTGACTCATATTCAGTCTGTGATCTATTAGTGTACCCAAGTCTTTTTCACATGTGCTGTCACTTAGCCCTATTCCTCCCATTCTGTATATGCTTTTTTCATTTTTATTGCCCAGATGTAGTACTTTGCATTTCTCCCTGTTAAAAACCATTCTGTTAGTTGCTGCCCACTTCTCCAGTTTATTTATATCTTTTTGAATCCTCTCTCTCTCTTCTCTAATATTAGCTATCCCTCCTAGCTTTGTGTCATCAGCAAATTTAATCAGTTTACCCTCAATTCCTTCATCTAAATCGTTGATAAAGATGTTGAACAATACAGGGCCCAGGACAGAGCCCTGTGGTACCCCACTTGAGACATTCTTCCAACTGGATGTGCAGCCATTTACGACCACTCTTTGAGTCCGATCACTAAGCCAGTTATGAATCCACCTAACAGTTGCCTTGTCCATGTGTTACCATTCTTTAGAGAACTGTATTATATTGTGCTGTGTTCCTTTAGTATAATATTGTATATAACATATGTGATGTGCACTAATGCTCATGTACAGTTTAGGGAAAGTAAGGTGCTTTCTTTTGGGAACATTAGAGGAGGGCACCTTAGTATATAGTTCCTATAGACAAGGGTAAGTGTAATTCATTTGTGGGCCACTAGATGGGGGCATACAGGCATAGTTTATAGTATAGTTATAGGGGGTTAAGTTTAGGAGGGGCTGCCGGGTGGTATGACAGGAGTTTCTAGGAAGTTAGTTCAGATGGGACCAGGGTTCCCGTAGTATCCACATGGGCTATAGGCCCGGACAGCTTGGCAGCCACGTAACGTTAAAGCGCTACAGCCCACATTATCCACGGCCACTATTTATCATTGCAGTGAGCCAGAACAGGGAAGGACAGATGTGGCGACTCATCACCTGGGTGGATGCCTTTAGGGCAGGAGTCGGTTGGACTGAGGAGATGAAGGAAGTTGGAACTTCGACGAGATCGGTACAGACGGGCCAGATGCTTTACCAGAGGCAACCAAACCTGGTGACTGATGATTTCGAGTCTGGGACGAATCAGGCAGAAGGAATTGTCATCATGGTGAGGTTAGGCCAGGAAGGAACTGGGGAGCAGTCTAGGATGGTCTGGTCCGGGCGTGTACTGCACAGAAGCGATAGATGTGGAAACAAGTGAATTCCATGATGTACCAACTGTGGATGTAACGTGTGAAGTATTCAGTAATGAGAATGTTAAAGTTGTCCTGGACTGTGTCTCCTTTGCTGGGGATCGCCTGGAAGAGGGACCGTTGTTGCCTGGGAAGTGCTCTGGAGAAGCTGAATTTGGAGATGCAGGTACGCTGAAGAGAAGAACACAGTTTTCTGCAGGGGAAGGACTGGACATAGATATTTTAGTAATTCAGGTCACGACTACAGTCCTGTCCCTCCCTTACACTGCTCTCAGATGAGGCAGCAAAAGCCTGTTGACAGATTCCCTTTAAAGATACAACCATGCAATAATCACATAATACTCATACCCTACTCTATACAGTGGATGCATAAGAATCTAGAATCAGGGAAGCAAAAGTATATATTTTATTATATTTCCTGTAATTATTGAATGATTTTATTTACAAGCATATCTAAAAATATTGCAATGTATGTGAATAAAAAAGAATCTATTCACTTAAACACTGTGTACACTGTGCTTCTGTTTTGTTGAGACTGGATCCATTTTGAGTGAGTTATAT